>NC_143140.1:28955183-29258213 GCF_059928025.1 Delphinapterus leucas
CACACACAACTTTGAGTCAAAAAGTGAGAGACTGTTTTTCACTGTATCTAGCAAAACTGCCACACCTGGCTGAAAAAAAAAAAACTATTGCGGGCTTCCCTGGTGGCGCAGTGGTTGAGAGTCCGCCTGCCAATGCAGGGGACACGGGTTCGTGCCCTGGTCCGGGAAGATCTCGCATGCCCCAGAGCGGCTGGGCCCGTGAGCCATGGCCGCTGAGCCTGCGCATCCGGAGCCTGTGCTCTGCAACGGGAGACGCCACAACAGTGAGAGGCCCGCGTAACGCAAAAAAAAAAAAAAAATGTATATACCTGATTTCTTCCCAGCTGGTTCTTGAAGAAATAGATTTCTAGAGACTATTTCAAATTAATAACCATATAATACTTTCACCCAAATCTCTTGGATATTAAAAAGTAATAAAGGCAAAGTAAAAAGCATTTAATTCAAAAGGAAAACAACTAGGAGGGTTGGGCCTTCTAAAAAATCATGGCTGAGGAGAAACATATGACACAATAAATTCCAAACTAGATGCTTTGGGAACAAAAGGAAAACACTCCATAACTATATCAGAAGATATTTTAATTAGAAGCCTTGTAATATTTCAGCAGTTCACAAATGTTCTCAATACAAGAACTCTCAGCTCTTACAATTAACAACTAATGAACATAAACACTCAACAATGACTAAATAAGTAGTAGAAGTAAGATTAAAATTTTGAGCTCTTTATACTCCCATCTCTTTGTATGTAAATAAACCACAATGACTCTACCTTGATCCTTGTGGTGGAACCACATTTCCTTTGGTCAAGCCATTCAGTACAATCCGTGTCTTAACTAGTATTATACCAATTACAGAGATAATTTTGGCCTGCTATAAAATCAAAACTCAGAAGGGCTTCAAGAATTACAATAATATACTATATATGGTAATGCAACATAAATAGTAATTAGTACACTAAACACTATATACTAAAATAATACTCCATAGGAGGCAATATAATGTAAACTACCTGTTGGCACTGTAACCTTCAGTGTGTCACTAAGCCTTCTATGTCTTCCTGATCTGTAAAACTGAAAATGCTACAAGTACCTACACTTTACAGGTTGTCTGAGAATTAATTAGAGCAGTGCCTGGCACTTGGTGCTCAATAAATGTTGGCTATAATATTTGTTTGCTTAATAACGGTACTAACCATTCATGCTTTTGGTTTTAAACAAGCATATTATCCTGCTTTCCTTTTTTGTGTTAGAAAGTTTTCAAATACTGACAAATAAGGAAAAAAAAAAAAGATGAGATATCCGAAGAGATATCAATATGGTTTTAACATTTGATAAAATGTAAGAGATATATATATATATATATATATATATACATATATATATATATATACATATACACATTAGGGGTACATTTAAATATTCTTTTATACTATTTGTTTCTCAAAGTCTCAGCGTCCTTTGACCCCCGCAAAAAGAAAAAAGTTTTATACGAAATGAATTTCCGACTAGATAATTGCTTTTATTAAGACTTAGTAAGTAGAATCTGACTCTAAAATATTACAATCTATTGAGAAGAAATTTTGTATAGTCAAACAACCTAAAATGTCATTTTATGTGTCTAGATTATCTATATAGATTCTGGATAGACTAATTTTTAAAAAAAGATATATAATGTGTGTTCACTGTTAATATTTTGACTATTACCAGACTAAATCTTAGCAGAAAACAATTAAAACTACTTTAACACTAGAAAGAACATATTATTTTAGCAGATGAATGACCACTTGTGAAGCTATTTCCTGGGTATCACAACTTCTGATCTGGTCACACTGTAGAAAGAACTTAAATATTAATATTTAAAATATTTTAGTAAAACTGTAAATATCCAAATGGTACCTTAATGCTGACTTGTATTTGCAATATTAAATTTATAACAGTTTCTCCAAATCTTACACTTCATTGCATTTAGTACAGTTTGTGAATTTCCTGAACGACAAGCTTATCATTTTTACTTACTGGCAAATAATTCTATAGAAAATGGAACTTTGGGATATGAAGAAAACAAATAACCAGCTCACTATTTAGAAAAAAACTGTTTTAAGAGATAGATTTATTTGACTATGTTTTTAAATTCCTGTTTTAAGACAATCAAAGATCCTTCTTAATTTAGAGAGATTGGTTCAAGATGGCAGAGTAGGAGGTGCTCTCACTCCCTCTTGCAAAAGCACCGGGGATGACAACTAACTGTTGAACAATCATCGACAGGAAGTCACTGGAACTCACCAAAAAAGATACCCCACATCCAAAGACAAAGGAGAAGACACAATGAGATGGTAGGAGGGGCGCAGCCACAATATAATAAAATCCCATAACTGCTGGGTGGGTGACTCACAAACTGGAGAACACTTATACCACAGAAGTCCACCCACTGGAGTGAAGGTTCTGAGCCCCACGTCAGGCTTTCCAACCTGGGGGTCTGGCAACGGGAGGAGGAATTCCTAGATAATCAGACTTTGAAGCCTGGTGGGATTTGATTGCAGGACTATGACAGGACTGGGAAAAACAGACTCCACTCTTGGAGGGCACACACAAAGTAGTGTGTGCATCAGGACCCAGTGGAAGGAGCAGTGACCCCATAGGAGACTGAACCAGACCTACCTGCTAGTGTTGGAGGGTCTCCTGCAGAGGCGGGGGGTGGCTGTGTCTCATCGTGAGGACAAGGACACTGGCAGCAGAAATTCTGGGAAGTACTCCTTGGCGGGAGCCCTCCCAGACTCCACCATTAGCCCTAGCAAAGAGCCCAGGTAGTCTCCAATGTTGGGTCGCCTCAGGCCAAACAACCAATAGGGAGGAACCCAGCCCCACCCATCAGCAGACAAGTAGATTAAAGTTTTACTGAGCTCTGCCCACCAGAGCAACACCCAGCTCTACCCACCACCAGTCCCTCGCATCAGGAAACTTGCTCAAGCCTCTTAGATAGCCTCTTCCACCAGAGGGCAGACAGCAGAAGCAAGAAGAACTACAATCCTGCAGCCTGTGGAACAAAAAGCACATTCATAGAAAGACAGACAAGATGAAAAGGCAGAGGTCTATGTATCAGAAGAAGGAACAAGATAAAGCCCCAGGAAAAAAACCAAACGAAGTGAAGATAGGCAAACGTCCAGAAAAAGAATTCAGAATAATTATAAGGAAGATGATCCAGGACCTCAGAAAAAGAATGGAGGCAAAGATCGAGAAGATGCAAGAAATGTTTAACAAGACGTGGAAGAATTAAAGAACAAATAAACAGAGATGAAGAAGAATTAATGAACTAACAGAGGTGAACAATACAAGAACTGAAATGAAAAATACACTAGAAGGGATCAACAGCAGAATGACTGAGGAAGAAGAACGGGTAAGTGACCTGGAACACAGAATGGTGGAATTCACTGCTGCAGAACAGAATAAAGAAAAAGAATGAAAAGAAATGAAGACAGACTAAGAGACCTCTGGGACAACATTAAACACAACAACATTCGAATTATAGGGGTCCCAGAAGTAGAAGACAGAGAGAAAGGACGCGAGAAAATATTTGAAGAGATTATAGTCGAAAACTTCCCTAACATGGGAAAGGAAATAGCTACCCAAGTCCAGGAAGCCCAGAGAGCCCCAGGCAGGATAAACCCAAGGAGAAACACTCCGAGACACGTAGTAATGAAATTCGCAGAAATTAAAGACAAAGAAAAATTACTGAAAGCAGCATGGGAAAAACAACAAATAACATACAAGGGAACTCCCATAAGGTTAACAGTTGATTTCTCAGCAGAAACTCTACAAGCAAGAAGGGAGTGGCATGATATACTTAAAGTGATGAAAAGGAAGAACTGACAACCAAGACTACTCTATCCAGAAGGATCTCATTCAGATTCGATGGAGAAATCAAAAGCTTTACAGACAAGCAAAAGCTAAGAGAATTCAGCACCACCAAACCAGCTCTACAACAAATGCTAAAGGAACTTCTCCAACTGGGAAACACAAGAGAAGAAAAGGACCTACAAAAACAAACTCAAAACAATTAAGAAAATGGTCATAGGAACATACATATCGATAATTACCTTAAACGTGAATGGATTAAATGCTCCAACCAAAAGACACAGGCTCGCTGAATGGATACAAAAACAAGACCCATATATATACTGTCTACAAGAGACCCACTTCAGACCTAGGGACACATACAGACTGAAAGTGAGGGGATGGAAAAAGATATTCCATGCAAATGGAAATCAAAAGAAAGCTGGAGTACCAATACTCATATCAGATAAAATAGACTTTAAAATAAAGAATGTTACAAGAGACAAGGAAGGACACTACATAATGATCAAGGGATCAATCCAAGAAGAAGATATAACAATTGTAAATATATATGCACCCAACAAAGGAGCACCTCAATACATAAAGCAACTGCTAACAGCTATAAAAGAGGAAATTGACAGTAACACAATAATAGTGGAGGACTTTAACACCTCACTTACGCCAATGGACAGATCATCCAAACTGAAAATAAGGAAACAGAAGCTTTAAATGACACAATAGACCAGGTAGATTTAATTGATATTAATAGGACATTCCATTCCAAAACAGCAGATTACACTTTCTTCTCAAGTGCGCATGGAACATTCTCCAGGATAGATCACATCTTGGGTCACAAATGAAGCCTCAGTAAATTTAAGAAAATTGAAATCATATCAAGCATCTTTCCTGACCATAACGCTATGAGATTAGAAATCAATTACAGAGAAAAAACGTAAAAAACACAAACACATGGAGGCTAAATGATACGTTACTAAATAACCAAGAGATCATTGAGGAAATCAAAGAGGAAATCAAAAACTACCTAGAGACAAATGACAATGAAAACACAACGATCCGAAACCTATGGGATGCAGCAAAAGCAGTTCTAGGAGGGAAGTTTATAGCAATACAATCCTAACTCAAGAAACAAGAAAAATCTCAAATAAACAATCTAACCTTACACCTAAAGGAACTAGAGAAAGAAGAACAAACAAAATCCAAAGTTAGTAGAAGGAAAGAAATCATAAAGATCAGAGCAGAAATAAATGAAATAGAAACAAAGAAAACAATAGCAAAGATCAATAAAACTAAAAGCTGGCTCTTTCAAAGATAAACAAAATTGAAAAACCATTAGCCAGACTTATCAAGAAAAAGAGGGAGAGGACTCAAATCAATAAAATTAGAAATGAAAAAGGAGAAGTTACAACAGACACTGCAGAAATACAAAGCATCCTAACAGGCTACTACAAGCAACTCTATGCCAATAAAATGCCAACTGGCAAGAAATGGACAAATTCTTAGAAAGGTATAACCTTCCAAGACTGAACCAGGAAGAAAGAGAAAATATGAACAGACCAATCATAAGTAATGAAATTGAAACTGTGATTAAAAATTTTCCAACAAAGAAAAGTCCAGGACCAGATGGCTTCATAGGTGAATTCTATCAAACATTTAGAGAAGAGCTAAAACCCAACCTTCTCAAACTCTTCCAAAAAATTGCAGAGGAAGGAACATGCCCAAACTCATTCTACGAGGCCACCATCACCCTGATACCAAAACCAGACAAAGATACTACAAAAAAAGAAAATTACAGATCAATATCTCTGATGAATATAGATGCAAAAATCCTCAACAAAATACTAGCAAACAGAATCCAACAATACATTAAAAGGATCGTACACCATGATCAAGTGGGATTTAGTCCAAGAATGCAAGGATTCTTCAATATACGCAAATCAATCAATGTGATATACCATATTAACAAACTGAAGAAGAAAAATCATATGATCATCTCAATAGATACAGAAAAAGCTTTTGACAAAATTCAACACCCATTTATGATAAAAACTCTCCAGAAAGTGGGCATAGAGGGAACCTACCCTCAACATAATAAAGGCCATATGCAACAAACCCACAGCAAACATCATTCTCAATGGTGAAAAACTGAAAGCATTTCCTCTAAGATCAGGAACAAGACAAGGATGTCCACTCTCACCACTATTATTCAACATAGTTTTGGAAGTCAGAGCCACAGCAATCAGAGAAGCAAAAGAAATAAAAGGAATCCAAATTGGAAGAGAAGAAGTAAAACTGTCACTGTTTTCAGATGACATGATACTATACATAGAGAATCCTGAAGATGCCACCAGAAAACTACTAGAGCTAATCAATGAATTTGGTAAAGCTGTAGGACACAAAATTAAGGCACAGAAATCTCTTGCATTCCTATACACTAATGATGAGAAATCTGAAGGAGAAATTAAGGAAACACTCCCATTTACCACTGCAAGAAAAATAATAAAATACCTAGGAATAAACCTACCTAGGGAGACAAAAGACCTGTATGCAGGAAACTATAAGACACTGATGAAAAAAATTAAAGATGATACAAACAGATGGGAAGATATACTATGTTCTTGATTTGGAAGAATCAATATTGTGAAAATGACTATACTACCCAAAGCAAACTACAGATTCAATGCAATCCCTATCAAACTACCAATGGCATTTTTCACAGAGCTAGAACAAAAAATTTTACAATTTGTATGGAAACACGAAAGACCCTGAATAGCCAAAGCAATCTTGAGAACGAAAAACAGAGCTGGAGGAATCAGGCTCCCAAACTTCAGACTACACTACAAAGCTACAGTAATCAAGACAGAATGGTGCTGGCACAAAAACAGAAATATAGATCAATGGAACAGGAGAGAAAGCCCAGAGATAAACCCATGCACCTATGGTCAACTATTCTATGACAAAGGAGGCAAGGATATACAATGGAGAAAAGACAGTCTCTTCAGTAAGTGTGCTGGGAAAACTGGAGAGCTACATGTAAAAGAATGAAATTAGAACACTCCCTAACACCATACACAAAAATAAACTCAAAATGGATTAGAGACCTAAATGTAAGACCAGACACTATAAAACTCTTAGAGTAAAACACAGGAAGAACACTCTTTGACATAAATCACAGCAAGATCTTTTTTGATCCACCTCCTAGAGTGATGGAAATAAAAACAAAAATAAACGAATTGGACCTAATGAAACTTAAAAGCTTTTGCAAAGCAAAGGAAACTACAAACAAGACGAAAAGACAACCCTCAGAATGGGAGAAAATACTTACAAATGAATCAACGGACCAAAGATTAATCTCCAAAATATATAAACAGGTCATGCAGCTCAATATCAAAAAAACAAACAACCCAATCCAAAAGTGGGCAGAAGACCTTAATAGACATTTCTCCAAAGAAGACATACAGATGGCCAATAAGCACATGAAAAGCTGCTCAACATCACTAATTATTAGAGAAATGCTAATCAAAACTACAGTGAGGTATCACCTCACACCAGTTAGAATGGGCTTCATCAGAAAATCTACAAACAACAAATGCTGGAAAGGGTGTGGAGAAAAGGGAACCCTCTTTCACTGTTGGTGGGAATGTAAACTGATACAGCCACTATGGAGAACAGTATGGAGGTTCCTTAAAAAAGTAAAAATAGAATTACCATATGACCCAGGAATCCCACTACTGGGCATATACCCTGAGAAAACCATAATTGAAAAAGACACATGCACCCCAATGTTCATTGCAGCACTGTTTACAATAGCCAGGTCATGGAAGCAACCTAGATGCCCATCGACAGACAAATGGATAAAGAAGATGTAGTACAGGGCTTCCCTGGTGGCGCAGTGGTTGGGAGTCCGCCTGCCGATGCAGGGGACACGGGTTCATGCCCTGGTTCGGCAGGATCCCATGTGCCGTGGAGCAGCTGGGCCCGTGAGCCATGGCCGCTGAGCCTGCGCGTCCGGAGCCTGTGCCCCGCAACGGGAGGGGCCACAACAGTGAGAGGCCTGCGTACCGCAAAAAAAAAAAAGAAGAAGATGTGGTACATATCTACAATGGAATATTACTCGGCCATAAAAAGGAACGAAACTGGGTCATCTGTAGAGACATGGATGGATCTAGAGACTGTCATACAGAGTGAAGTAAGTCAGAAAGAGAAAAAGAATTATCATATATTAACACATATATGTGGAACCTAGAAAAATGGTATACATGAACCAGTTTGCACGGGAAGAAACTGAGACAGAGATGTAGAGAACAAATGTATGGACACCAAAGGGGGAAAGCAGCAGGGGGTGGTGGTGGTCCTGTGATGATCTGGGAGATTGGGATTGACATATATACACTAATATGTATAAAGTGGATAACTAATAAGAACGTGCTGTATAAAAAACTAAAATAAAATTCAAAGAAAAAAAAAAAAGAAGGATCCCTCCTACCCATAACTTACAATTACTGTATCTACTTATGATGGAATATCACTTACTGCAGTAGTCTGAAACTTCTGAAGGTGCTAAAGGTACCAACTTTAATAGTGCCCATTACAAATCACTGGCAACATTAATGGATTTGTATTATCTAGTCTCAGAGTTTCATAGTTTGTTATTGTTCTCGAAGGGTTAACAAAGAGAACACCGGTCTGGAGCTTCCCTAGCTGCCTGAATCATGGCCATGATACACTTGAAATGGGTCTTTATTGCCACCTCTGCCTTGGGGAGGGGAGAGGGGGGCGGGGTTGCTTTTTCAAATTTTATTAGGCAAGCGGACAAGTAATATTCCTTCCTAACTATTTACTGGAGAAATTATTTTTCTCCTTTTGTGGGAAAAAAGTGAAATATATAACTTCTAGATGTCTAATGTACAATCTAGATCAGAAACCATGGCATTTGTCAGAAATATGACTTCTACAAGAGTCATTTTAGATATTATCTTTTCTATTTACGTGGTTGTCAGTGCGTTTGAAATTCTTTTTAGAAGTAAAACATTGGTAGGGAAAAAACCCAACAGGATAAGAAACACCATGTTATTTCCTTTCACCAAAATAGGATGTCCATTGCATTATAAATATGTAAGTAAGCATGATACCATCTCCTTTCTTGAGAACATTTCAAAATTACAAAAAGGAACTGTTTAGTCTTTTTCTCTCCAAATCACATGTAACAAGAAGACAGCCTGATACGATAGATCTGGTTTTCAAAAAAACTAGAATATGCTAAAATGATTTCTAATATTTTTCTATAAAGTGGCTAGCTCAAGAGAGATTGAAAGTAATTGGAATATCCAGCTAAGAAAATCTTTCTTAATTGGAAAATAATTTGAGGACTAGATTTAAAATGTTCTCAGAATAATTCACACAATCTACATTTCAAATAAACTTACTGATGTTAATAACAATTTACAACCACAATCTTACATTAGAAAGTAAAATTAATTTATATTGCCTCAAAGATAATCCCAGCTCAAGAGATGAGAAAATAAAGTTTTAATGCAGTAAATATGTATGTAATTAGAACCAGAGTGTTAAATACTTTGATGAACTTCATGGTAAATACTTGATGGTTTAAAAAAACAACAACAAGCTCATAGATACAGAGAACAGGTTAGTCGTTGCTGCAAGCAGTGGGTGAGGGTGGGAGAAATGGATGAAGAAGGGGGTCAAAAGGTACAAACTTCCAATTATAAGGTAGATACGTTCTGGAGATGTAATGTTAACAGTAGGGTGACTATAGTTAATAATAGTGTATCGTATATTTGGAAGTTGCTAAAAGAGTAGATCTTAAAAGTTCTCATCACAAGAAGAAACTGTTTTGTAACCATGTAAGGGGATGGATGTTAAGTAGACTTATTGTGGTGATCATTTTGCAATGTGTACAATATTGGATCATTATGTTTTACACCTGAAACTAATATGCTATATATCAACTATACCTCAATTAAAAAAAAAAAGCAATATTTGGTTTTCTAGGCATTCTTCAATAATAATGTTAAATATTTATTTAGTGTTTTTATGTCTCAGGCACTAGGCTAATTGCTGAGGATACAGAAGTACACAAGACACAGCCCAGCCCTATGGGACTCATATTTTTGTGAACAGATAAGTTTTTTAAGGACATGAAAGTAAGAATACTGAAACTGAAACATGTATGACCACAGGCCTTAAGTGTTACTCAGTTTTGGCAATAACACGGCCAAAAGCACCTTGGTAAAAATGGCAGGAAAACTACTGCTACTGAATACTTTCTGGAACCCTAAGTCTGCAGTTTCGATGTGATTTGTTGGTAACAATGCATGATTTTTAACATCCAGAAAGTTACTAGATGGGCTCACTAGAGAGCCCAGCAGTGGTCCTGAAGCACTCTGTCAGCAAGTGTGCAGGATAAAATGCTGTCAGCAACTTAATAGTTTTTGCATATAAGTAAAGAGACTTTTGGCTTCCATGACAGTTTGTGAGGTGTTTTTTTTTTTTTTTTAAGTTTTTTTTTCACTTTTTGAATCTGCTTTCAACAAAGAAATACCCATGTCCGCTCTGATTACTGCAACATGAGACACTGAAAATTTGCCTCTCCACTCACAGTACTACAGAAAACTGAGCAATTATTCAATGAATATGGCACACTAATCTAGATCTGCTTGCACTGCTTTCTCTCAATTTCTCACTCATCTCCATTTCTTTCTGTTTTATTCGTCTATGGGGATCTAAACTTTATTTGTCTTTCTAGCCTCAAAATACATGAAATCACTTAGAAGACAGAGTAGGCACAGAAGTTTCTCTTCTGTTTATGAGAATTAGGGTCCTTTTGAAATAGAAAATAGCTTTGCTTGGCTCCATGAAACATCTTAAGTCACTTCTCATTTATCTTTTCTTATACTCTCTTCCTCCTTCTCCCCAGCAACTATGACATCACACCACTTTCTTCCCCTCCAAAGCCACTCCGAGGACTACCATCAACTCAGGGGCAGGTAAGCTTCCTCACCATTGCCTGCACTGCATCAATGTGGCAAATGGCAGCATTAGCTGGACAAGTCCTACCCTGCAGCAGTGTCTGCCAAACTATGAGTCGTGACCCATTTTCCAAACAGAGAAGTTAATTTAGTGGGTTGAGACCCACATTTAAAAACTAAATCAACGAAAAAATAAACTGAACAGAATGGAAAATCATACTTATTTTGAAACTTTGGTTTATGTTGTGTGTGTTTAAATACACATATGTGTATGTGTGCTGGAACTCAATGAAAGTACACTTCCTACATTCCTACAGATCATGGTAGTAAGTTTGGAAGCCACTAAACTACAATACTCAGTTCTAGGCCTGCATCTATATCTGATGTAATACTTCAGATATTTTAGAGATTTAAAATAAGGATGTTAAATAATTTCCTTTAGTAAGAAGTGTTGATCTAATGAGCCACACATTTTCTAAAACATCATCAGTCAGTGAACAAAACAAATCAGTTTTCCTAGTTTTCTTAGTATTTCCTAAGAGACCCCAAATAAATACTTTATCTTTAAATTTAATATACCCTAAAAATTAAAATTGACACATTATTAGGCATTTCAAAGATATTTTTAAGTAACAAATAACAATCCAAGCTCAATATACCTAAAAAGGAAAAGTATTCTACTTTTTTTAATTTAAAAAAGTCTGAGGGAATGATTTGATGGATTTTCAAATATTTCAAAAATGAAGAGATCACTATTTCTTTGCACTAACGGAATATGTATATGAATACAAACACCAATTTTACACCAATTTTATATTTCCTGGGCTGTAAAGAGACTTAAAAATTGAAGCTCAGAAAGCCTAGAGTATGAGACTGTGACTAATGGCACCCAGTCCCTCAGCAGGGATGGAACCAAGTTCTGAGGCAGAGAATAACCCAGCTGCACTGACTATAAAATAACTGCCTCAGAATAACGGTTATATTCCTTACATTTCACATATGGCTGCTGCATGGAATTCAGAGTTAAAATACAAAAGACATTTTTCAGCCATTCCGCAGTGTCAAAGTGAAAACTGTATGTGACTCAGCCTCACAGCTTCACACACTTCTTGGGCTGTCTGAACTGCAAGAGGCAACTAATACCAAGCCCGGTGGAGAGGGACAGCCCTGTGGCTCTGAGACTTTCCATAACAATCCTTGAGTTGATTAAAAGTGATGTTGACAAGCTTCAATCCTTCTTGGTTTTATGGATTATGGCTGGTAAGTGGAGCCTCCAGGACTAGAACCCTATGAGAATAGCACTGAGATTTTTACTGCACCATAAAATGCTTTAGAAAACAACACAGAATAACAGGTATAAAATGTAAACTATTGGGACTTCCCTGGTGGCTCAGTGGTTAAGAATCCGCCTGCCAATGCAGGGGACACGGGTTCGATCACTGGTCCGGGAAGATCCCACATGCCGTGGAGCAACTAAGCCCACGCGCCACAACTACTGAGCCTGCGCTCTAGAGCCCGCGAGCCACAACTACTGAGCCCACGCGCCACAACTACTGAAGCCCACGTGCCTAGAGCCCACGCTCCGCAACAAGAGAAGCCACCACAGTGAGAAGCCCTCGCACCGCAATGAAGAGTAGCCCCCGCTCTCCCCAACTAGAGAAAGACCACGTGCAGCAACGAAGACCCAATGCAGCCAAAAATAAATAAATTTTAAAATAAATAAAATGTAAACTATTATTTAAACTTGACCATGCCTATAAAACTAAACTATGAACAATAGAATTATATTTGCACTGAATTAAGATAAAGGTATTATGCAAAGATATAGAGAAATAACCACCCCTTCACCCCAAAAAAGCTTCTGACAACTTGAAAGCATACAAATAAGAATTAAGTAAAATTTTACTTTTTTCAAAACTTCCCTTTTAAATTTCAAAGACTACATATAAAGATATAATGAAACATATCTCTTACTTAAGAAAACCCTAAGTCACACACAGCCCAGTACATCTAGAAACTTATCTTAATCTCAATAAAGTTGAAAGAAGTTAGTCTTGGATGAGGGTGAAATCTACTTCATTTACAGCACTAAACAATAGCTGTGGATATGTGAGGCAATTCTTTTCTTACTCTGTATTACAACTCATTATAAAATGATCAGTGTTGGGCTTCCCTGGTGGCACAGCGGTTGAGAGTCCGCCTGCCGATGCAGGGGACGCAGGTTCGTGCCCCGGTCCGGGAGGATCCCACATGCCGCGGAGCGGCTGGGCCCGTGAGCCATGGCCGCTGGGCCTGCGCGTCCAGAGCCTGTGCTCCGCAACGGGAGAGGCCACAGTAGTGAGAGGCCCGCATACCGCAAAAAAAAAAGGATCAGTGTTTTATTTAGTTTATCATATTTTAGCTTAAAATAAGAAAATAATCATGTATGTTTAAAATCAAGTTCTTCAGATGACAAATTTCCCATGAAAACTTATTCTGATGACTTTCAGAAGATGTTAAGAGATATAAAAGGTAAAGTTGGGATAACTTCCTCTAAAAATAATGAAACCTGAAACTAGCATGAAGATGTACTGGTCTAAGACTGTAATGAAGTCCCATGTTTGTACACACTGGTATCTTTACCTAGGGCTTGGACAGAAAACTAAAAGATTAATCATGGGGGAGGGAGGGAGGTAGAGACAGAGAGAGAGAGAAAGAGTGGTTGTAACAATTCATGTTATATGCTAATAGTACATACATCTATTGTCACGCTATAGCAAATTTTCTGAACTCATTTAACACTAGCCCAAATATCCACCATCCTTTTTGTTTTCCTTTTTCTCTTTCTGATCTTTATAAATTGGAGCTCCTTTTTAGAAATACAAATGTAAAATGCCACTTTAACAAATGTAGCCTCTAGCACCAAGCCACTCACACTTAGTCCTGTGATGTTAATAAATGAGAATTCCTTTTCCTAAATATTCAAATGAACAATTTTCTATCTTGATTTATAAAAAAAAAAAAATTCAACCAATACTCTCTTAAGAAAGCAAAACAGTTTCCATTTATTAAAGGTCATATCTGATATCTATGCCACACAATACAGTATCATTACATTTAGTTGAACAGCAAACGAATACTGGTATTTCATGTCCAGAAGAAGTCAGATGCAAGGAAAGGGGCAGGGGATGAACCTTAAATTTCTAGCCTGATCTCAAGCATTTAAACTATGATTTTTAAAAATTGTTTTCCAATTAACTTACAAGCATTCTAATTAGGTAGGGATCTATACAGCATTTTCATAAGAACCACAGGAATTATAGAAGAACTTCAACAATTAATGAGGATAAGAAATCCTTTCACAGTACATGAGAGGAAACCCTTCCCATAGCAACATCAAAGGAAAAAGATGGCCTAAAATAATGGACTTTTTTCTATTGAGTTGATTATCTAGGCATAAAGGGTTGACAAAGGATTGACCTCTGTCACTGGGCTTGTTAGAAAGGCCTTGGATAAAGAAAATGATATGTTAATGAATCAGGTGAGTGATGGAGGAATCACCCTCATACATACATACACTTATGTTTTTGAGACAACATGTAACACACACACACACAAATTCTACCCTTCCTTAAATATATCAGATAAGCCTCTCACTTTTTCATTATCTCAGTTATAATACAGAGAAACAGGATTTTCCAAACCAATGGACAGAAAAAAAATTGGGCTTTTAGAAATGTTTCTGCTGAAACTTATTAGAATTCCTGCCTCTACTGGAGAATTTGGTGAACAGGATAGTGAGGGAGGTTTATGAAGAGACTCTTGCCAACTCCACTTGTGTTCCAGGGATGTTAAAAATAGAATTTTAAAAAATGTACCTGAATGCTTGTCATTACTTAGGGAATCAGAAACGTTCAAGAGGGTCCACAACTTAAGACCCTAATGTGGACTTTTGAGAGTGTCTTAAGTTAAATTAAGGAAGGTACTTAAAGAAGTGCTGATGCTATGGTAGCTAAAGAAGGTTTTTCATCTTAAAATGTCAATAATGTGACTAAACCGCCTCACTATTAAATATCTTATATGTCCTATTCAGGCTCAGTCTATTCTGAAAAATCTTTGTTTTTCAAAGCATAAAAATATGTCATATATTTAGGGGGAAAGGAATTCAAAATCACATCCAACAAATGAATGTGAGAAAAATAATTAACTCATAGAGCCAAGAAACAAATGTGAGGAAAAATCCAATACTAAACCAAAAAAACAAATCAAATTTTACAGGTCTGTCAGAAAACATTAATAAAGTTAAAATAACAAAGGAAAAGGATGACTGCAAACCTTTCTTTTTATTTACTGCCTTGAACATTCATAATACTATTCCACTTTTTACAAGAAAGCCTAATTGGAATCTGTGCTTCAACCCTCAACTAATATTGCTATAAAAACAATCTTTGACAAAAAATTGAATGCTTTCCCTCTAAGATCAGGAACAAGGCAAGGATGTCTGTTCTCACCATTTCTAATCAACTTTGTACTGTAGGTTTTAGCCAGTGCACTAAAGCAAGAAAAAGCAATAAAAGGTATCAATATCAAGATCAGAAGGGAAAAAGAAAACTGCCTCTTAGTAGATGACATAATCATTTATGTAGAAAATCCTATGAAATCTACAAAAAAGCTACTAGAATTACTAATTGAGTATAGTAATGTTGCAGGATTTAAAGTCAACACACAAAATTTAATCGTCTTTTTATGTACTAGCAAAACAATCGTAAAATGAAATAAAAAATACTTTTAAAATAGCATCACAAATATAAAATATTTACAGATAAATTTACTTTTAAATGTGCAAGACCAACACACTGAAACAATGGAATACTGCTGAGAGACACTAAAGATCTAAATAAATGGAGAAATATGTGGCTTTGATGAATAGTAAGATTCAATACTGTTATGATGTCATTTCTCTTCAAATTGATCTCCAGATTCAATGTGATCCAAATCAAAATTCCAGCAGGTATTTTTACAGAAATTGACAAGATGATTCTAACATTCACATGGAAATTAAAGGAACCCAGAGTAGTCTAAACAACTCTGAAAAAGAACAAAGTTGCAGGATTTACACTACCTGACTTCATGACTTATTCTAAAGCTACAAAAATCAAGACAGTGCGATATTGGTGGAGGGATAGATACATAGGTCAATGGAACAGAATAAAGAGCTTAGAAATAGATTCACACACATATGGTGAATTGATTTTCAACTAAGATGCAAAGGCACTTCAATGGTGGAAAGGATACCCTTTTTAACAAATGGTTTAGGAACAACTGGATATCCACGGGCCAAAGAAAGGTTGGGGTGTAGGGGGACAACATTCCTCTATGCCTTGAACCTTGCATCATATACAAAAATTAACTCCACTGGACAATAAACTTAAATGTAAAACCTAGAACTATAAAGATTCTAGAAGAATACATAGGAGAATAATCTTTTAGCCTTTGGACTAGGCAAATATTTCTTAGATCAACAGTAAAAGCAAGAACCGTGAAAAAAAACTAATAAACTGAACTTCACCAACATGAAGAATTTTTGCTCTCTGAGGATCCTGTTAAGAGAAATCCCATATCTGATAAAGGGCTTACATCCAGAAGATATATAAAGAATGCTCAAAACTCAACGGTAATAGAACAAAAAACCCAATTAAAAAATGGCAAGTTTTGAACACACACTTCACTAGAGACGTACAGATGGCAAATAAGTACATGGGAAGATGCTCAACATTATTAGTCATTACAGAAATGCAAATTAAAATTCCAATGAAATACTATATACCTATAAGAATGACTAAACTTAAAAAGACTGACCATACCAAATGTTGATGATGATATGGAGGAACTGGCACTCACCCTGCTGGTGGGGAAATAGTTTGGTAGTTTCTTAAAAAGTTAAAACATACAACTGCCATTTAACTCAGCCATTTTGGTCTTAGGTATTTACCCAAGAGAAATGAAAATATATGTCCACACAGAGACTTGTACACAAACGTTCACAGCAGCTTTATTTATAATAGTCAAAAAGCAGAAACAACCCAAATGTCTCTCAACGTGTGAAAGGATAAAGAAACTGTGCTAAAACCATATAATGAAATACTACTCAGCAATAAAAAAGAATGAACTACTGAAGTGTAACAACATGGGTGAATCTCAAAATAATAACACTGAATGAAAGAAGCTAAAAGAGAGAGAGAAAGAAATACAGTATGATCCATTTATATAAAATTCTGGAAAGTGCAAATTAATCTATAATGATTAGATCAGTGGTCACCTGGGGACTGAAAAAAAAAAAAGGAAGGGCAGGACGGGGGAGTTCAAAGGGGCACAAGGAAACTTTTAGGGGTGATGGATATGTTCATTACCTTGACTGTGGTGATGGTTTCACAAGGGTATGTCAAATTGTACAGTTAAAATATGTATATTTTACTGTATGCCTATTATACCTCAATAAAGCTGTCAAAAAATTCTATTGGTAAAAAGGGTAATGTGGCTCTAAATTATACTCTTCTTAACTAATCACTGAAGTGCAATGGTCAAAATTAACGCTACTAAGGGCAAGATTATTAAACTAATCGATTCACTGAAAAACTGAATTACTTTTTCATCAGAGATATGCAAAAACAAATGAAATTAATAATTCACATTCCCAAATTTTTGTGATAGTTATTTGCAGGGTTTTGGTGGGTTCTGGACAAGTGAACTGTATCTAGGGAAAATATACTAGAAAATGAACAACCATACCTTGATTTGTGCAAAGGGTCTTTCATAACCTCCAACATAGAGAAGGCCAACATTCTGAGGAAGTAAGCTACAAAGGAAAAAAAAGCATTATTTATAAAATACTCTTCCTTAAATATGAGGTTGTATAATTACCAAAATTTGTATAATAGATCCTGACTATGAAAAAATTAATATCTATGCAATTATTCTTGTCTTTTCACACGATGGAATAGTAACCAGGAAAGGAATAATTCTTATACTTCAGAAAATGATGGGTAAATATTGAGAATGGCAACTTAAATGTAAAACAGTCTAACATACTAGTAATTCTAGCAAAATTACTACATAGCGGAGAATTAAAAGAAGCAATGCATATATTTAAAAATCTATAAAAGTTCAATTCAAGAAACACTCACTGTGTGTCTATATTATGCACTATGGAGATAATACAAACCTAAACGGTTCAGTTCCAAAATTTAACAAGAAAACCAGATACACAATTAACCCTAACAAAAGGTGGCCTCTGATAAATGCTATTCTAGAGGTATTTGCCATTGCAAAGTAGTGGAGTGAGAGATACCTTCTATGGAGGGAGCTGGAGAAGCCTGAAGAGGAATTTAGGCTTAACTTTTAAAGGGTTGGTAAGGCAAAGGGAGAAATTTTAAACTATACCCTGAGAATGCAGAAGATTTGAAACCAAAAGTAAAGAAGTCTGGCTGAAGTAAGGGATAAGTTAGTCAGAGATGAAAACCCGAAGAAGGTTTGGAATGGGCCATGAAGAACGCCAAATGTCTTATCTTTATTTCATAAGTAATATTTATTTTTTTGTACAGACAATAAATGCACATGAAAATAAAAATCAAACCATCTAGAGGGTGGAGGTAAAATGGTTACCTTCCCTGCATCATTCCTTCCTTCCTATTTAAAGAGGGCTATCATTCTTGACTACATTGAAACACTGTGAATAAGGAAATACCATCATTAGAACTATGCTTGCGGAGCATGTAGTCGTGCTGGGTATGAGAAGGTCATAATTAAATTGATTACTCTACGGTATCTTGTAATCACTGTCACCGGGTGACAGCGTGAGATGGTTGTATGATTACTGAAGGGGAGAATACACCAACCCAAAATACACCACTTTGACATGTGGATTATTTTAAGCTGAAGGCAATCAAGACCTAAGAGACTCAGGGAAACTTTTTACCTCTCTTGTAACTGCCTAAAAGAACTTAGATAGGGGGCCTGGCCCAGAAAGAGAGCTATTACCATAGATAACGTTTTTATCTGAAAGACCAATCTGCATGGCAGGGCAAACTTCTAAATACAAAACATCTGTTCTTCTCATCGTCCTGTGAGTTACCCTCCTCCCCTTTGAAGACCCAGGCCCTTATCCCATTCCTTAGCACAGGATGGCACATAAGCCTCAACTGCTCGACCTACCCTTGAGTCTTGTATCTTTGGGGATCCCGTACATACTAACTCAAATATGTTTTTCTCCTGTTAATCTGTCCTATGTCAATTTAATTATTAGACCAAAGAACCTAGAAGAAAAGAAGGGGAAATTTTTCTACCCCTACTTAACCTTCCACTGACTTGGTCTAGTAAGACTAATAAAGTTCACTGTTAAAGCACCTTAGATTTTATGAAATAAGGTAGATAGATATTCCATCTCCTAGGAACACCTCTGTTCCCTACATTCTTTAAAGGCCTATAAAGTATTGAAGGCCACTAAAAGAAAGCTAATAGCTGACAAACACAAAAATAAATTAAACCAATTTAGCAAAAAGCTACAGTACTTAAGTTCGGCATGTGAGTGATACTTACAGTTATGCCTTTTAGCATGTTGTTGAAGGTTACAAACAAGACTAAAGGGATATTTGTTCACTGGATGCAAGTAGAAAGCATAAGAAATATCCCCAAATCTCAACTAGGAAATGGAGAATTTCTTTACCATCATTTGACAAATAAGAAATTAATCAAAGCAACAAAACTTTAAATCTCTCACAAATTGCTAATATTACAAATTTAATGTTAGTTTTATATAGCAGTGGTAATTTATTTCCTATATAACAAATGATGACAAAAAGCTTCATAAACCTCTTTTAGAAGAATAGTCACTGTTCATACAAATACATGATAGAAAAGGAAGAGAATAAAAGCTGGCTGACATTTAAAAATCAATATGCCTCTAATTACTATGCATATGCATTTTAGGAAGCTTGCCAATATACTATTCAGTGTGTCCCCCCCTTCCTCCAACTTGCCTATCTAATAACTACCTTCTAAACAAGAAATATCTTAAATATGGTAGTTACACAGCATATATATATTTCGCTTTTTAAATACTGTTCTTTCTCATTCATGTCCATATTATTCCTTACATAAATTACATTACCACCTTCGTTTGAGTGGGTTTTAATAGGTATCATAATTTAAGCGTTTGCTATGTGTAAAATAATTAATACTTTGAGAACATAAATTCCAACTTCTAAGATGGAACATTTCCTAAAATGCTTTTACCTTTCAAAAAATTATTATGCCAAATTGTATACATAATTATTGTCAAACAATAGGCACCATTTTATTATGACAGGGTATTTGTATATAATATAGCATTCACACACTTTAAATCCCCAGGGTAAAGGCATTAATTCAGCATTTACAGATGCATTATAAATATATGTTAAAATAAAAAGCATATGTTAAAATAAAAACCATGACGCATTTAGGACCAGATAATTGTTTTGTCCTTCTATTAGGTGAACATTAATATAACCTTTATACAAATGCTAATAACTTCCAAAAAATTTGCTTGTAACTAAATGCTTCTATGGCTACCAAAGACATTTTTAGGGTAAGAAGGCATTGCTGAGAAAAAGCTAAGAGAATTCAGCACCACTAAACCAGCATTACAACAACTGCTAAAGGAACTTCTCTAGGCAGAAAACACAAGAGAAGGAACAGACCTACAAAAACAAATCCAAAACAATTAAGTAAATGGTGATAGGAACATACATATCGATAACTACCTTAAATGTAAATGGATTACATGCTCCAACCAAAAGACATAGACTGGCTGAATGGATACAAAAATAAGACCCGTATATATGCTGTCTACAAGTGACCCACTTCAGACCTAGGGACACATACAGACTGAAAGTGAGGGGATGGAAAAAGATATTCCATGCAAATGGAAATCAAAAGAAAGCTGGAGTAGCCATTCTCATATCAGACAAAATAGACTTTAAAATAAAGACTATTACAAGAGACAAAGAAGGACACTACATAATGATCAAGGGATCAATCCAAGAAGATGATATAAGGATTGTAAATATTTACGCCCCCTACATAGGAGCACCTCAATACATAAGGCAAATGCTAACAGCCATAAAAGAGGAGATCCACAGTAACACAATCATAGTAGGGGACTTTAACACCCCACTTTCACCAATGGACAGATCATCCAAAATGAAATAAATAAGGAAACACAAGCTTTAAATGATACATTAAACAAGATGGACTTAATTGATATTTATAGGACATTCCATCCAAAAACAACAGAATACACATTTTTCTCAAGTGCTCATGGAACATTCTCCAGGATAGATCATATCTTGGGTTACAAATCTAGCCTTGGTAAATTTAAGAAAATAGAAATCGTATCAAGTATCTTTTCGACCACAATGCTATGAGACTAGATATCAATTACAGGAAAAGATCTGTAAAAAATACAAACACATGGAGGCTAAACAATACACTACTTAATGATGAAGTGATCACTGAAGAAATCAAAGAGGAAATAAAAAAACACCTATAAACAAATGACAATGGAGACACGACGACCTAAAACGTATGGGATGCAGCGAAAGCAGTTCTAAGAGGGAAGTTTATAGCGGTACAATCCTACCTCAAGAAACAAGAAACATCTCAAATAAACAACCTAACCTTACACTTAAAGGTATTGGAGAAACAAGAACAAAAAAACCCCAAAGTTAGCAGAAGGAAAGAAATCATAAAGATCAGATCAGAAATAAATGAAGAAAACAATAGCAAAGATCAATAAAACTAAAAGCTGGTTCTTTGAGAAGATAAACAAAATTGATAAACCATTAGCCAGACTCATCAAGAAAAAAAGGGAGAAGACTCAAATCAATAGAATTAGGAAAGAAAAAGGAGAAGAAACAACTGACACTGCAGAAATACAAAGGATCATGAGAGACTACTACAAGCAACCATATGCCAATACAATGCACAACCTGGAAGAAAATGGACAAATTCTTGGGAAATCACAACCTTCCAAGATTGAACCAGGAAGAGATAGAAAATATAAACAGACCAGTCACAAGCCCTGAAATTTAGACTCTAATAAAAAAATCTTGCAACAAACAAAAGCCCAGGACCAGATGGATTCACAGGTGAATTCTATCAAACATTTAGAGAAGAGCTAACATCCATCCTTCTCAAACTCTTCCAAAAAATTGCAGAGGAAGGAACACGCCCAAACTCATTCTACGAGGCCACCATCACCCTCATTCCAAAACCAGACAAAGATGTCACAAAGAAAGAAAACTACAGGCCAATATCACTGATGAACATAGACACAAAAATCCTCAACAAAATACTAGCAAACAGAATCCAACAGCACATTAAAAGGATCATACACCATGATCAAGTGGGGTTTATCCCAGGAATGCAAGGATTCTTCAATATATGCCAATCAATCAACGTGATAAACCATATTAACAAATTGAAGGAGAAAAACCATATGATCATCTCAATAGATACAGAAAAAGCTTTTTACAAATTCAACACCATTTATGATAAAAACCCTCCAGAAAGTGGGCATAGAGGGAAATTACCTTAACATAATAAAGGCCATATATGACAAACCCACAGCCAACATCATTCTCAATGGTGAAAAACTGAAAGATCAGGAACAAGACAAGGATGTCCACTCTCATCACTATTATTCAACATAGTTTTGGAAGTCCTAGCCACAGCAATCAGAGAAGAAAAAGAAATAAAAAGAATCCAAATAGGAAAAGAAGAAGTAAAGCTGTCACTGTTTGCAGATGACATGATACTATACATAGAGAATCCTAAAGATGCTACCAGAAAACTACTAGAGCTAGTCGATGAATTTGGTAAAGTAGCAGGATACAAAATTAATGCACAGAAATCTCTTGCATTCCTATACACTAATGATGAAAAACCTGAAAGAGAAATTAAGGAAACACTCCCATTTACCACTACAACAAAAAGAATAAAACACCTAGGAATAAACCTACCTAAGGAGACAAAAGACCTATATGCAGAAAACTATAAGAAACTGATGAAAGAAATTTAAGATGATACAAACAGATGGAGAGATATACCATGTTCTTGGATTGGAAGAATCAACACTGTGAAAATAACTATACTACCCAAAGCAATCTACAGATTCATCGCAATCCCTATCAAACTACCAATGGCATTTTTCACAGAACTAGGACAAAAAATTTCACAATTTGTATGGAAACACAAAAGACCCCGAATAGCCAAAGCAATCTTGAGAAAGAAAAATGGAGCTGGAGGAATCAGGCTCCCGGACTTCAGACTATACTACAAAGCTGCAGTATGGTACTGGCACAAAAACAAAAATATAGATCAATGGAACAGGATAGGAAGCCCAGAGATAAACTCACGCACATATGGTCACCTGATTTTTGATAAAGGAGGCAAGCATATACAATGGAGAAAAGACAGCCTCTTCAATAAGTGGTGCTGGGAAAACTGGACAGCTACATGTAAAAGAATGAAATTAGAACACTCCCTAACACCATACACAAAAATAAACTCAAAATGGATTAAAGACCTAAATGTAAGGCCAGACACTATCAAACTCTTAGAGGAAAACACAGGCAGAACATTCTATGTCATAAATCACAGCAAGATCCTTTTTGACCCACCTCCTAGAGAAATGGAAATAAAAACAAAAATAAACAAATGGAACCTAACGAAACTTCAAAGCTTTTGTACAGCAAAGGAAACCATAAACAAGACAAAAAGACAACGCTCAGAATGGGAGAAAATATTTGCAAATGAAGCAACTGACAAAGGATTAATCTCCAAAATTTACACGCAGCCCAAGCAGCTCAATATCAAAAGAACAAACAACCCAATCCAAAAATGGGCAGAAGACCTAAATAGACATTTCTCCAAAGAAGATACACAGATTGCCAACAAACACATGAAAGAATGCTCAACATCACTCATCATTAGAGAAATGCAAATCAAAACTAAACTACAATGAGTTATCACCTCATAACAGTCAGAATGGCCATCATCAAAAAGTCTACAAACAATAAATGTTGGAGAGGTTGTGGAGAAAAGGGAACCCTCTTGCACTGTTGGTGGGAATGTAAATTGATACAGCCACTATGGAGAACAGTATGGAGGTTCCTTAAAAATCTAAACAGTATGGAGGTTCCTTAAAAATCTAAACATAGAACTACCACCCGACCCAGCAATCCCACTACTGGGCATATACCCTGAGAAAACCATAATTCAAAAAGAGCCATGTACCACAATGTTCACTGCAGCACTATTTACAATTGCCAGGACATGCAAGCAACCTAACTGTCCACCAACAGATGAATGGATAAAGAAGATGTGGCACATATATACAATGGAATATTACTCAGCCATAAAAAGAAATGAAATTGAGTTATTTGTAGTGAGGTGGATGGACCCAGAGTCTGTCATACAGAGTGAAGTAAGTCAGAAAGAGTAAAACAAACACCGTATGCCAATATATATATATGGAATCTAAAAAAAAAAAGGTTGTGAAGAACCTAGGGGCAGGACAGGAATAAAGAGGCAGACATAGAGAATGGACTTGAGGACACAGGGAGGGGGGACGGGTAAGCTGGGACGAAGTGAGAGGGTGGCATGGACTTATATACACTACCAAATGTAAAACAGATAGCTAGTGGGAAGCAGCCGCATAGCACAGGGAGATCAGCTCGGTGCTTTGTGACCACCTAGAGGGGTGGCATAGGGAGGGTGGGAGGGAGATGCAAGAGGGAGGAGATATGGGGATATATGTATACCTATAGTTGATTCACTTTGTTATACAGCAGAAGCTAACACAACATTGTAAAGCAATTATACTCCAATAAAGATATTAGAAAAAAAATGGCATTGCTGGAAAAGAAAAAACGAAAGGAAATCTATTAGAGCTTTCGACAAAAGTAAAGATAGGCAAATCTAATGTTCATTTTGCTTCAATTTCCCAAATACAAATATTAACAAATATCTATTCTGGAAAGAAAGCTGCAAAATTATTTCCAGAAAATTTTCTCACATAAAGGAAAATTAAAACTTGGCAGGTATTAGAAAGATTAATTAAAAGAACCTCATTCACCATCATTCACTGACGATATATCAGGCTTACAAAAAATTGCTTTAAAAGGAAATTGAGTGTATAATTATTTCAAATTAAAAGTTAAAAAAGGCAAAGGGGATATTTCTAAAAATAAGCTACATAACTCAAAATTAACTGTTCTGTCTACAAGCCCTAATTACATTACCCACTAACTGATACACTTTTCAACGGCAAAAATACTTTGAAAAAACTTTCAGTATCATGAATACTGACTGACAAAGAAAATCCCACTTCGAAGCCAATGAGCAAATTCTCCAAAGAGCAGACTACATCCAGTATATTTCATACTAGAAAAAAAGAGAAAGTATGCATCTAATATGGGATCACTAGGGCCCTTCTGAATTTGAGAAAATGCACATTACTGAGAAGGCCTACATTATTCTTTGAGACTTCTAGTAGAACGTAGGTAAAAGCAGCATATGCCATTAGCCCCAGATGAAACTTGAATTAGCAAATGAGTGAGTTTATTATTATCCTTACAGACTTTTCATAGCCTACACTTTTCTGATTTGCTTTCTAAACCCTGGTATAGGAGTAACAAAATGCTCTAGACTTTCATGAAAAAAATGAAAAACCACCACCACCAACAACAACAATCGGATGGTTAAATGAAGAATCTGTGTGCCGGTAGAAATAAATACATTCCTAGCTCTGACAACTGAGAGGGTCTGTAATGACACCCAGCAGCAACAACCGTGCGGAGGACCTAGATCCGTGTTTCCAACCATCAATCTTCACCAGTTAAAAAACAAAAACAGGGCTTCCCTGGTGGCGCAGTGGTTGAGAGTCCGCCTGCCGATGCAGGGGACGCGGGTTCGTGCCCCGGTCCGGGAAGATCCCACATGCCGCGGAGCGGCTGGGCCTGTGAGCCATGGCCGCTGAGCCTGCGCGTCCGGAGCCTGTGCTCTGCAACAGGAGAGGCCATCCGCAACGGGAGAGGCCACAGCAGTGAGAGGCCCGCGTACCGCAAAAAAAAAACCCAAAAAACGAAAACACCTGGGCTCTTTGGAGAAAGGGCTGATTTCTGGACTGAGGGGGGAAAAGTATAAGAAGAGCCTGGAACATCTTGTGGTACTGGGAAGTAAGGAGATATGGAAAAGTGATGAGAGCATGCCAAAAAGACACAGATGTTGAACTGAAGGCGTTCCCAAGGACCGAAGCCAAAACAGTAAAATAAAATCATAGTGCTGGATTATAACCCATGGAGTAAAATATTCCTAAATCCTTAATAATATAAATAAGTATATGAGGAAGAGGGGACAGTGGTTCTTTCCATTTCAATCCCTATTAATGCACTGAAAAAGAATGAAGGAGAAACAATCAACATGGCGGCGGCGGCCGCAGCAGCACCCGGGGCCTTGGGTATCTTGCAGGCCGGCCGCGCTCGCTTGGTGGCCGCTTGCTGTGCGCGGCTCGGCCCTGGGTGGAGGCTGTCCGGCTCCTGGACGGTCCCGCGGGTCGACCCGGCAACCTGGGCTCAGGGCTGGACACCCACGGCCGGGGGTGCGGCCTGGCGGAGGGGCTACAGCTCTGAGGTGAAGACGGAGGACGAGCTGCGGGTGCGGTATCTGGAGGAGGAGAACCGAGGAACTGTGGTGCTTGGAATAAACAGAGCTTATGCCAAAAATTCATTGAGTACAAATCTTATAAAAATGCTTTCAAAAGCTGTGGATGCTTTAAAATCTGATAAGAAAGTACGGACCATAATAGTAAGAAGTGAAGTCCCAGGGATATTCTGTGCTGGTGCTGACCTTAAGGAAAGAGTCAAAATGAATTCCAGTGAAGTTGGTCCTTTTGTCTCCAAAATAAGAGCAGTGATTAATGAAATCGCTAATCTTCCAGTGCCAACCACTGCAGCAATAGATGGACTCGCTTTAGGTGGTGGACTTGAACTGGCTTTAGCATGTGATACAAGAGTAGCAGCTTCTTCTGCAAAAATGGGCCTGGTTGAAACAAAGTTGGCAATTATTCCTGGTGGAGAGGGCATGCAGCGACTGCCACGTGCCATTGGGATGTCCCTGGCCAAAGAGCTCATCTTCTCTGCACGTGTGCTCGATGGCCAAGCAGCCAAAGCAGTGGGCTTGATCAGCCATGTTCTGGAACAGAACCAGGAGGGGGATGCTGCCTATAGAAAGGCCTTGGACCTAGCAAGAGTTTTTACCTCAGGGACCTGTTGCAATGAGAGTGGCAAAATTAGCAATTAAGCAAGGGATGGAGGTCGATTTAGTAACAGGATTAGCCATAGAAGAAGCTTGTTATGCTCAGACTATTCCAACGAAAGACAGACTTGAAGGTCTTCTTGCTTTTAAAGAGAAAAGGACCCCTCGTTATAAAGGAGAGTAGAAGAAAGAGAAATCTTTAAAATGCCAGTGTAATAAATATACTTCTGGAAGTATCTTTCAGATTCACATATGCCTCAGCATCTGGAATCCCAGCGACCAAAGTGAAGAGCGAGTTATCCATATACTGAATTAAGTATCTGGAGTGGACCCCTATGTGTACTTGTTCAAATGTGTATTGTCATTTTCATTCAGATTTATAAAGCTAATAGTGTATACTGTCAAAAACACCAATTCAAAATTAGGTATACATTTTTAAATACCTCCTGCATACGAGGCTTTCTGTTCTTAAATTTTTTAATGTGAATAATTTATATATTGCACACGCTAGGAAAAAATATTGATTGTATGTCTCCTGTGCTACAGTATGAAAATAAAATTATTTCCATGTACCAAAAAAAAAAGAATGAAGGAAATTGAAATTCACCATATTTGAAATATTTGCCGAATTGAAATTGAAAAACACCACAGTAACGATTGTTGCAGGCAAAAACCATTGAAAAATACTAAAACTACAAGAGGAAGGTAGGATGAGAAACCTGACATCTGCCTAGTCTCAAAATTTCAACCCAGAAAACACTTACTAATCATAAACATAGCAACTTTAAAATCCAGCAGACTCACTTAACCAAATAATCAAAATTACCAACATGAGCTCCCACCCCCGACATAATGCACCTAGAAGAGCACACTGTTGCTTTCGTGGTGTGCCTTCCTAAAAATACACCCCCCCCAAAAGATCACACTAAGGGGCGTTCTATATAATAACTTCAAAAAGTGTCAAGATCGGGCTTCCCTGGTGTCGCAGTGGTTGAGAGTCCGCCTGCCGATGCAGGGGACACGGGTTCGTGCCCCGGTCCGGGAAGATCCCACATGCCGCGGACCGGCTGGGCCCGTGAGCCATGGCCGCTGAGCCTGCGCGTCCAGAGCCTGTGCTCCACAACGGGAGAGGCCACAACAGTGCGAGGCCCGCGTACCGCAAAAAAAAAAAAAAAATTGTCAAGATCATGAAAAGTGAAAGTGAGGTACCGTCCCAGATTATATTAAGATTGTGTAAAGGAGACATGAAGCCAAATATAAAAGATAATAGGGTTGAATTTATGTAAGGTTCAAAACCCGGCAAAACCAAACCCTAGTGTTTAGAATTGCATACCTAAGTAATAAAAGTATAAAAAAGAGCAAGGAAGTAAAAATCACAAACTTACAGATAATGGCTATCTTTGGTGGGAGAGAGAAATTTGTGAATGAGAAATAGCATGCTGGAGGCATCTAGGGTGCTGGCAATATGATTTTTTTTTGTTCTGAGTAGTAGTTAAATGTATGTTGGTTCCATGAAATTTCAGTAAGCTGTACATTTATGTTTTATGTACTTTTCTGTATGTATACTTCATACTATAAAAGGTCTTAATATAAAAAGTCCAAAGGAAAAAACCAACATAAGCAATCAGTGAGAGAGTAAGGGTGACTCCTAAATGAGGGATACAATATTAATTGGTATATTAACATATTTTAATATTCCTGTAAAAATAGATGAGTATTTTAAGAGATGAGCTTCTAGGGAATCCACAAGTCACTCATCCTCTTCTTAGTCCTAGAGCTACAAATTCTATGGCATAAATATAATATGAAAACACGGAACTCACATATCTGGGCATAATGGTTTTAAATAGGAAGGCAGTAAAATTAAAAAAAACAAAAAAAGGAACATAAGTGCATTAAAAATGTATAGACAAATTTTCCAGTCCCAGCCAAGATAAGATGGTACCTGAGAGAAGGGAAACAAATGAAGTCCTACCACTACCCCAGCCTACCACCTGGAGCCAATAAAGACTAACATATTTACTATCTGATCCTTTGGAGAAAAAAATGGCCAGTCCCATTTCAAGACAAATGAAAGCATATGTCTACGAGAAGACTTGTTTCCAAGTCTCACAGCAGCTTTATTTATAATAGCCAAAGATTGAAGACATCTCAAATGTCCATCCATACACAGGTGAACGGATAAGTAAATTGCGATATATCTATACAACAACAGGCTGCTCAGCAATAAAAAGAAATGAACTACTGATACATGTAACAACATGGATGAATCTAATGTTGAAAGAAGGGGGGGCGGGGGAAGACCACCACAGACACATACAGTGTATGTTTCCATCTACATAAGATTCTAGAAAATGAATACCCCAAAGCGGTGGTTGCCAGAAAAGGGAGTGAAGGGTGTGGGAGGAGAGAGGGAGGGAGGGATTAACAAGGAGCAGGAGGGAATTTGGGGTGGGGGGTGGGGGGCGGCTGATGGACACAGTCATCATCTTATTCCGGGAGTGGTGATTTCACACTTAAAAATCAAATTGCACACTTTAACTAAGTGCAGGTTATCATATATCAAATACTTCCCAATAAAGCTGTAAAAAATAATGTACAAACTTCATCTTCAAAGTTTTGCTAAATATATTAAAAAAGGAAAGTACAAATGTTCACAGGCCATATCACAAACTGGGCCTACAAATAATTCTAAATCAACCCACCCTGACCATTCTAAATGGAGAGTTGGTTTATTATTTTAAGACCTGCCTGTGTAAACATGAAGCAAAAAGTCTGAAAAGTGGTTTTTGACAGGGAAATCATCAAACACATATAGCTCCCCACCTGGTTTATTATCTACTGGTCATAAGAATTATTCTATAGCTTACTTTTAACCTACAAAAGAAGAGAGGGGAGAATGATTTATGTAGGGATTAGCCTCAAATCTAAACATCTGAAATTACGTGAATCATCATCATATCCATAAATTTTCACCTCATTGACTCCAAGATGTATATGTAAAGCATATTTGTTAAAAGATTAATAAATAAAATAAATGAATAAAACTTTCATTTCCTGTATTGGGAAATTCTGAAACTTATTTTATTTTTTCCCTATATTTTTGTTGTACAAGTTCCCCTTGTATACTTCAGACAAGACTCTGTGACATCCTCCTTTTCCCCTGGGAAAATGTAGGAACATTATGCTATGGGGCCATTTCTGCAGAAAAAGTACAAAAGATACTGTGGAGACAAGAAACAGGGAAATTTAAGCTGAGTGGATATAATTCACAATTCCATTTTTTTCTGTCTAAATTATAGCACCATGTCACGTTACCAGCTATTTAAATAATAGCTATGATCAATCAAAGAGAGAAATGTTTTTTTAAATCACAGACCCCAGAATGACTGAGACTGTTATATTCCACACTGAAAAGAATTACTTCAAATCTGAATTTCAGCTTCATAGAACTCTCCACAAACTGCTGACACATGAACTGCCAAAACTACAGAGAACTGCCTAAGTGTCTCACTGATAGAATATACATTATATTGATCTTCTCTTTACTATTAATTTTAATTTGAATACTCCTCTAGTAAATATTATATATGCATCCCTTTTTTAAAAATACAGATTTTGGTAGGTATTGAATTAGTATTTTTTCATTGCTAGGTACATATTAGCTATCTTTATTTTTTAAAGTACGGTTAAGTCCCCTACATAGGAACCTTCAAGTTGCAAACTTTCAAAGATGTGAATGTGCATTCCATCAAGTCAGGCGTGAGTGAAATTGCAGCTTGCCCTCTGTCTCCTATTGCTGACGATCCCTCAGCTCTACCATCTCCCACCTCCTCTCCCTCCTCCAGTCGGTAACTCTTCTTGCCTGTTCACTCGATGCCAGCCCCTGGATGTCAGCTGTTGTACTGGACTACTGTACTTTTCAAGGTACTGTACTGTAAGATTTAAAATGTTTTCTTTATTTTTTTGTGTTTGGTCGTTTTTTATGTATTATTCGGGTGAAAAGTATTATAAACCTATTACAGTACAGAACTATATAGCCAACTGTGTTAGTTGGGTACCTAGGCTAACTTTGTTGGGCTTAACGAACAAATTGGACTTAAAATGCACTCTCGGAACGGAACTCGTTCGTATGTAGAGGACTTGCTGTAGTTAATGCTTTATCATTTTCATGACTCTACTTATAAACATGAATGAGCCTATTTTGAGTTAACAGACAATTCCTGCCTTAATTCAATCAGCATATTCTTTTGTTCAAACAGAGTAACTTACTGACTGGTTTAGTTAGCAAAGCCCTTGAAGGAAATTCTTACCTAGCTGAATAGCTCATGTAAAAGAATTTGAACTGTAACAATTCATTTTATTCTTTATTTTGATATCTGTTCAAAACACACTGATAACTAATGATATAGTAGCAGAATTGTTTTTAATTACTTCAAATTTAAAAATGACCAGAATACCATATTGCACATCAATTATTTTGCTTATAAATCATTATATTTACCCTTGACATATGCCTTGATCAATTAACAAAAGTTAACATAATGCATGAGACAGCTGAACCTCAGTAATGTGACAGCTATAATCTAGTCTAAGTATATTCAAGACGAAGTTCCAGAATCTCATATGCTGGGCTGACAATAGGAAATCATGAGATATCCATAAGAAAGACATCACCGGATAGTGCTGGCAATGCTATAAAGCATGATAATTTTAACATTTCTTAAAGCCGTGAATATAAAGTAAATGTTACCAAGCTGTCTAGGACCACTATAAATGACTGAAAGACCCTCACGCCCTCACGTCCTTACAGTGAAACTAATTCAATTATTTCCAAAACACAAGATGGAGGTTATCTAATAATCACAATACTTTTCCATTCATTTTTTCCACTCTATTAAGTGACTGATGTGAATTCTTGAAGTGGGTTATGGTCATTACAACCTTAGAATATGCTCAGCAAATCCATGAGGGGTAGTCAAACAATGTTATCTTTTTCCTCAAATAAATTAACCAGGCTTTCAGAAAGAATTAAGCAGTGTGGAAGTATAAGCACATAGTTATTTCATACGGTTTTTTTAAGATGTAGTTTTAAAACCCATTCCTTGTCACCAATGTCATAGCAGCATTATTCACAATAGCCAAAAGGTAGAAACAATCCATATGCCCATCAACAATTGAAAAACATAATGTGGTATATATCTTGTTTATGGAATATTATTCAGTCTTAAAAAGGAATGGAATGCTGACATGCTGCAACATGGATGAACTCTGAAAACATTATGCTAAGTGAAATAAGCCAGTCACAAAAGGACAGCTATTATATATTCCACTTATATGAGGTATGTAGCAAAGTCAAATTCAAAAAGACAGAAAGTAGAACAGCGGTTACCAGAGACCAAGGTGAGACAGGAACAGGGAGTTATTGTTTAATGGGTACAGTTTCTGTTTGAAATGATGAAAAAATTCTGGAAATTGACAGTAGTTATGGTTGCACAACACTGGGAATGTACTTAAGGTCACGGATTTGTACACTTAAAAATGGTTTAGGGCTTCCCTGGTGGTGCAGTGTATAAGAATCTGCCTGCCAGTGCAGGGGACACAGGTTTGATCCCTGGTCCGGGAAGATCCCACATGCCACGAAGCAACTAAGCCCGTGCGCCACAACTACTGAGCCTGTGCTCTAGAGACCACGAGCCACAACTACTGAGCCTGCATGCCACAACTACTGAAGCCCGTGCACCTAAAGCCCATGTTCCGCAACAAGAGAAGCCACCACAATGAGAAGCCCGCGCACCGCAACTAAGAGTGGCCCCCGCTCGCCGCAGCTAGAGAGGGCCCACGTGCAGCAATGAAGACCCAACACAGCCAAAAATAAATAAATAAAATAAAAAATTTTAAAAAAAGGTCTAAAAGGTACGTTCTATGTTTTAGAAAGCCCCAAAAATATCCATTCCTAAGACACAAGTCTCTCAACAACTTCAAACATTTTTCTCTTCTTGAATCCCACAGAGACTGTTCCAGACCTCCTCCTTTCTCTAAATCTCCCCAAACCATCCCTTTCTCTTCTCACTCCAAAAACCACTTTTATTTCTCATTGAGTGGAGAAGATCCAGTCTTGAGGTACAAGTTTCTCCATCTTTCAATTCATCTGTATTTCTATACATACATCCTTAGCTTTCCTTCTCATTCCCTTGCTAAAACTATCCAGCCTTCCACTTACTTGATACCTTCCCAACTTCAACACTTATTCTTTCTCTTCTCAAAGACCTGTAATCTTTTATTTTCTCCCACTCTGCCAGTTAACAAGGAGGGTTACAAGGGCAGGAACGGTCATTCTGAAGTTGAGTCAACTAAAAATCACTACAGAATGGATAAGATTTGTGGAAGTAATCTACCCTGAGATAGTTGACTCATAGATGAAGATTTCTAGGTCCTTTTTGTTCAGGCTGTTATGGTGCTGTGGAAAGGGTGGCTGGAAATCACACTGTATGTCTGATTCCCAACTGTGGTGCTTGTTTCCTGTGTAACTTCAGGCAACTCATTTAACTCCTCTGTAGCCTCATTATTTTGTTGGGCAAACGGTTATGACTTAACTCCACAGAAATGATTTGAGGATTAAATAAAATAATGTATGTACTTAACTAACATTTGTTCAGTCTAAATCAGTTGAATACACTGAATGACCAAAGCATATTTCCAAAATACAGGATGTCTTAAAAAGAAGAAAAAATGAATTGCCTTGTATGAAATATTGAAATTTAATGTTAATGACAGATGAGAGAGTTAAAAAGTATAAATCTGTCAGAATGTATATAGTCAATGCATGTCTACATGTAAGAAAAGAGGGAGAAAAAGAGGCAGATAGTCAGAGGAGAGGATAGAGACTGACTGACAAAATTAGCAGAGAGGAGTTATCTGGATGCTAGAAAAGCATGTACTACTGTGGAAGACCTAATTTTCCAAGCTCCGGATGAAATATCCCTCAAGATAACCTAACCCTTTTCCTTCGATCACACAGTCACAAAACAATCTTCTAAGGGCTAAATAACTTTCTGAGTAGTTAGAAATGAGTTGCTACAAATAGAGACCTGAGTATGTACATATATGTGTGTATTTAATGCATATGTGTGTACATACACATCTATATGTAATGCTATACAGTTGACCCTTGAACAATACAGAGATTAGGGGCACTGACCCTCAGTGAAGTCAAAAAGCCACATATAAGTGGATCTGAGCAGTTCAAACCTGTGCTGTTCAAGGGTCGACTGTATTACTATAAATTAGCGCTGATGGTTACAAAGCCACGAAAACCATAATAATTATAGTTGTTACTTACTGAGACCTTCAGTGTGCAAGGCCCTGTGCTAAGCTTAATTCTACATTATATCGGCTTTCTCTCTGGTATTAATTTTAATTTGAATACTCCTTTAGTGTTAGGAATTTAGGATTGTCATTTAATCTTGTCAAAGAATCCCATGTGTTAGGTACCATTATTATTCCCATTTAATAGATTTGGAGGCTAACAGAAATTACTAATTTGCCTGAGGACACACAGCTTGTAAGAGGTCGAATTGAGAATCAAACTTCTCTTCCTCTGGCTCTTTGTTCTTAAATCTCACTTCTTAATAATTAAGATGTTTGGTTAAGGATAATTACTCCCCACAACATGATCAATGCTGAGTGATAAAATCAGTGTGGGGCTTGCAAAGCTCTGGCCAACCTCTTCAGGTGTGCGGACAACTTCAGCCAACATGGCCTACTTCTTTAAAAGGAGCAACAGGGGGAAAAAAAGAAAGTCAACAAGGGAGGAAAATTAGCTCAATCCTCTATTCGATCTTGGCTCTTCCTCATCTTCTTTCTCTTTATGAAATTGAATCATTTATTATACATCAATTATTTAGAGTATATGCCAGACTCTAGGCCAGGTATCAGAGACATAAAGATGATCCCTGCCTCGGGAACTCATAGTCTTAAAGCAGCAGCAGGTTTGAAGTAGTTAAACTACAAGAAACGGAGACAAACTGGCAAATTCTATAACAGACCCATGGGAATTATGTACTGTAGTAATCTTCTGACTACTAAAGACTTTTAAACCCTGAAAGTAGAGGCTTGCATGTTAAGTGAAAACCCACACACTGGTCTTCAGGGACTTCCTTTAGGCGCATGCCCTCAAAATATGACCCAACACTGGAACCACTGATAAAAGTTTTCAAGACTCTCTTATCAAATGCCGTGAAGTGTAATCTTATAACATTTTATATTATAATCCCAAGCCTCTAGTACAGTGCCTGACACAAGGTGAGTGATCAATGGTTGCTTGGTAAGTAAAAAAATACAGGAAAAAAAAAAACACACAGGAGAAAAAGAACAAAACAAACAAAAAACAACACATACCTCCCTAAGGAAGAACTAACCACTGATATTAAAACACTGAGAAATATAAGGCAGATATTAAAATAAATGGATATTAAGTAAATTTATATGTAGGTGAGTTTGCCATAAAATATTTTGATATGCACAACCAAAACTGACAGCTGAAGTTCTAGCATGATCCAAACAGATAGCTTACCTGGTCTTGGGAAATTTAAAATAGGATTTCTATAAATGAGATGACAGATGAGGCATAACAGGAAAAAGGAAGAGCTTAACAGCTTCCAAAAATTCTTCTTCCGTCTAGTTTTAGAAAAATAAACCTGAGGTATTCATGCAAAATTTTTAAATGTTGCCGTATTACATCCTTAGCTAGGACTAATACATCTGAAAGCACTTGTGGCATAATTGTCAACAAATATTGTCTTGTAAATGTTCTGATTATGACTAGTAGGGCCCAAGTTAATTTATTTCTAAGATCAAACCAATATTCCACTTCATTTCCTGATGTCTGGTTATTATTATAGAAGTCACAAGTTCAGAGCCTCCTTTCACTTTCTAGCAAGTGATACTCGAAACAATTTTAATTTTAAAATAGCCTCTTTCTAAGACTAGAATTTCTGCATCAGGAGTGTGATTTGATATGTGAATTACTGCGATTAGATTGGGAAAAATGGGAGAGCAGAGGAGGAAGGAGAAGTCAGGAGAACAACATAAGAGATGCCAAGAATAAGACTTCAGTTAACTGGCCAACAGAGATTTAATCCACAAATACTCCTTGTCTCCAAAAACATAAAAGTTGTTCTCATGACTTTTTTCCTTAATTAAGAAGAGCAAGGCGGCGGCACCAGGCAAGCAGCATGAGGCAAGTCTTCGAATCGAATCGATGTGAACATCAAGTATGTCATGAATGCACTGAGATGCCCTTTTTGGGGGGAGGGAGAGGAATAGTAAGTCTGCTTTTGGTGGTTCTATAAGGTAAAGCAATGTGTTGCCTCTGAGATCAGATTAACTTTACAAGGAAGTGGAGATGTCTTTACATTTTATTTTACAAGGTACAGTGTTTATAAGAATAACAATCTTTACCATCAGAAAAAAACGCACAGCTAATGAAAAGGAAAAGACACTGTGGATTTATCTATTATATGTAAGAAATCTAGAGATGGCTACAAAGAAATGCTACTATATATGAGCAGCAGCACTGACAGACTTCCTGTTAGATGGCATGTAAGAAGGGCATATTAATATGACTCTGTAATTTAAATGGTTCCAAGCAGCAAATTGAAAGCTAAAAAAACACTTTCAACTACTACTGTTTTTTTTTTTTGCGGTACGCGGGCCTCTCACTGTTGTGGCCTCTCCCGTCGCGGAGCACAGGCTCTGGACGCGCAGGCTCAGCGGCCATGGCTCATGGGCCCAGCTGCTCCGCGGCATGTGGGATCTTCCCGGACTGGGGCATGAACCCGTGTCCCCTGCACTGGCAGGCGGACTCTCAACCACTGCGCCACCAGGAAAGCCCCAACTACTACTGTTTTTAAGTAGAATTCTACTACAATACCTGAAAATGGCAAGCGCATTTCAACTATTTTATAAGGTAAAATATAATTTAGTAAGACAAAATCAAGGTAGCTTAAAATAAAGTGAAATAACTCCATATGTGTACAAGACACAAATAAAAGTAAAATCTAAAGGCATACAGCTTACTGAGGAAATTAACTATTCTGTAAGTACTTAAAATTTCAAGTTCGTCACTCATTAGAGAGGTACTCAAAAGATTAAGTATGGCAGTCTAAAGTGAAGACATACTGAAGAGAAATGGCAAACTAGATTCTATTTATGTGCTACTGCCGTAACTAAAATCATCCAAAATACTTTGCTTCATTTTCTTCTTAGAGTACATATAATATTGTTTATAAACTACCTACCAGTGTTGCTTATAAAGTATCTACCAAATTTGTATTTATTGGAAGTTTTAACCATAGTTTAAAAGCAATCTGACAATCAAAGTGAAACTCAAATGATGTAGTTACTCATAACTATGAAGAGCACAGTACTTTCAATTATAACCATTCCAGGCTATGAAAAACACTATTATAAAAACAAACCCATACATATAATACAGCTTGAAATGAAATTTCTAATGGACCAAGCGTAAACTGACCACAAACAGGATAGTTCACTTCAAGCTACGGATTCTTCACACATCTCTCTTAAGGCAGGGAGGGGAGAGTTGTTGGGTGCTAGGGGCACTGTGAAAGGAGAAGAATCCACTGACACAAGGACTCTTTATGAGACAGAGTTAATATATTAGAAATAACATTATTTATAATTCCTTTATAGGAATATTTAATATTTTAGTGTAACTTTTCTTCTCTTTTAATTAATATTTCATAACTCTTCCTTCTCACTGCTCTTCCCCAAAAGGGTGTTTTGCAGAAATAAATGAGGAAACAGCCATCATGCTCTAACAAAAAAAGGAGGCAGGAATAAAGAAGAGAAATTGATGCTGATTGCAATAACAAACAAATGCAATGAATTAAATTGACAAGAAGTTCTCATGCAGAAATAAAAGTGCAGGAAGACTTGATGCATACAGTGTCTTTCCTCAGAGAAAGTGACATGTCATCATTCATATGGGAACATGGTGGCAACAAGTTTATATAGTTAGATGTATAAAAGGGAAGAGCTGAAAAAGCTTCAATATAAAACTTTGCTATTAAGGTGCTTAAAATCGAAGACAAGGACTTAGATTTTATTCTCTGATTGCCTTATCACTCAGCAATTGGAGGCCTCTGCTTTCACCAATTCTGCCTCTTTACTCTCTTGTGAATGTGCCAGTCATCTCCACCTGAAATACCCTTCTATCTTTTTCCAATACTACCCATTTTTCCAGACACAGCTTCAGTGCCATCTCCTGCACGAAGCTTACCTTGATTGCCCCACCCTCACTGATTTATCATTGCTCCAAATTCTTCTGCAGCATCAACAACCTGTGCCACACAGTTTGGTCCTTATTTATATATTGACATACATAGTTCACTGCTGTTTCATGTGTTTGTTTTATCACATCTACATTATATTATAACTTCTTGTGGAAAAACAACATTTAGTATTTCTTCTATACCCCTCACATTGCTTATCATTGTTCCAGGTAATTAGTAAGATATTCCATAAGCATTTGTAAAATAAATTATAATAATGATCATACTAACAGCTAATATTTATTAAGTTATGTGTACCAGAGACTGGACTTCAATTAATTTAATCTTTACAGTAACTCTATGAGGTGTGTTATAATTCATATTAATGATATTAATATTAACCCCATTTTATGAGAAAAGTTAAAGTTTAGTTTAGTAACAAACAGGATCATGGTAGTGAGCATGCATCTCAAAGAAATATGCTATCTAGAAAAGATATGAAAACTAATACAATCTATGAAAAGTGTCTTAAGTAAAAGAGTAGGGAAAATAGAAAGGCTAACTACCCAGTTAATGCTTCAAATTCTCTAAACTGTTAGGGGTCCTCAGAGTCAATACCTCTATCCCCACCTGGAACTCACAGGCAAGTGCCACACAGTAGGCACACAGTAACCTTGAACAGGTGAACTTCCTGTTATAAAAAATACACTTCATAGCCTCTCTCACATTAAAAAACTAAATAAGTAAACTTAATGTATGGAATCCACCATTCTCTTCCTAATTTTATTAGAATAAAATAGTTATTACTGAAGAAGGAAATGACAGTGGTCTTATTTAAAAAATACTAGAACTTCCCTGGTGGTCCAGTGGTTAAGAATCCGCCTTGCAATGCAGGGAACTAAGATCTCACATGGTGCGGGCAACTAAGGCCGCACATCTCAACTACTGAGCCCACAGTGCTATCGAGCCCGCATGCTGTAACTAGAGAGAAGCCTGCACACTGCAACGAAAGATCCTGCTGCCGCAACAAGGACCTGACGCAGCCGAAAATAAATAAAATTTTTTTGAAAAATAAATAAAATTTAAAAAAATAAAAAATACTAACTGTCCCTCTCTGCCAAGCTCACTGCCCCCCAGCAGAATTCAGAACTTGGTCTTAATATTATCAAAAAAAAGATCTCCAGATTAAAACATTAAGTTTTACTTAGATAGAACAGTCCCTTGTTCACTTAGGAAGATAAAGGGTCAAGTGTGATAATTTCAAGAGTCCTCTGGGGAGATGATACTTCAATAAATAAATGTGTAATATATATGTGACATATAACAAATATAAATTATACATATACACAATACATCTATAATATAAAGTAATAAACCATGTTTACCAAATCAGATATATAAAAGATCACTGTTGAAGCAAATATGATTCCAAATTTACCTTTTCTCTCCCTGAATCCTCTTTAACTAACAGTAGATTTAGGCTCATCTGTGGATGACTAATCCTATAATAAAATATCTGCTATGTCAAAAGACAGGATGCTACACAGTAAACAATTATGAATAATGAGTAAACAAATTAAAAACATCTAGCTCAAAAGTAATGACCACAGAAACGCTATCTAAAGAGCCTTAAACAAGACAGAAAGACTGTGATTAATCCCATACATCCAGATTCTATTTCCATCAATCAGTTCACAACGGTTGTTCTAAGAATAGGGAAGGTAATAGAGGGCCTAGAAGTATGGCTGATTTACCAGAATCCTATGGGATCAAGAAACACATTTTACATTAAAGATTTTTTCCTCATAAAAGTTTGCTATTCTGCATTTGCAAACTGTTAGACCCAAGAGACAAAACTCCTACCCTCTAAGACTCAATTTTTTTCCTCCAGTTACAATTTATTTTAAAGAATTAAGAATGGGGTTTAGTTTTGAGTGGCTATTATTCTACGGAAATAAACTTTTCACAGTCAATTTTTTAAAAATACATGTAGGAAATCAATGATACTCTACTATGATTTGTGAAAATTTAAAATGTAAAATGTCTAGTAGCACAGTAGGCCTTTGCCAAGGATAAAAGATGCCAAGGTAAGAATGTAATGCTTAAAGCCTTCTTAATTTCTAACTTTAAAAGATATACATGCTGTGTGTATAGAACCAGGTAACAAGTGTTTCCAAACCTTGCTACCAATACTCCAGCCAAAGGAGACAATATCAAGCATCTTTCTTTCCTATGTTTGATCTCATAAAGGATATAATATCAGTAAGAGAAGGAAAAAGGCTGCTCTCCATAAACAGTACAGGTATTAACTCTTGCTATTCCTCCTCCCTCACAAAATTTGCTAGGTAGAAATCCATTTAGGAAAAAGCGAACCCAGTGGTCATATCCTCTAGGTTCTTCTATCTTAAAAGTTTGAATTATACATTTTCTCATTCTGTCAAATGTTACGACCAATGAAAAATATTTTCAAAGCACTAAGTTAGTCACAGCTATGAAAAAAATTAGGAATTACACCTGACATATAGGACATATAAGATGCAAAAGATCTATCTTATATCTACTATCTTTGTACTTCATAAAGGTGCTGACTGGCTGTGCTAAAAAGAAATAAAGGCTGAACATTGTTCCCACGTTTCAGGGAACAAGCATCACTTGATTTAAGCAGAGCTAGATCTACAACAGAGTGATTTCACCAAAGGACTAAGAAAATTATTATAGTGAGCTCTTTATGACTTCTTAGCGGAAGAGAAAAGAGGGTAGAAAGGGTGAGGGAGAGGACAAGTGAAGAAGTCTGAGGGTTTTCATTCTTTCAGGCAAGGAAATGGGTAAGAACTGTTCTCAGAAGAGAGTTAAACAGTTCTCTGAAATATGGAGCTACAAACTAGGTGAAATCCTAGCTGATATCACTTTACCTTAATTTAGAGATACTTTGAAGGCAGTCATTTTCCAAATCATGACAAATGCTATTATCTAAAGCATTCACACCCTCTCCAACGTACAAAAGGCCTTCAAAGCCATAGGTACTATGTTTTACGTTGGAACAATAGACTCTACCCTCAAGAATATTAATTTTTAGTGAAAGACACCAAAAACATCAAGCTCCATAATTCAATACAATACGCTGAATACACAGAAGGACCAAAGGACTCAGGCTCCATGGGTCCACCAGGTAAGACTTCATTTCCCAGTAAAATTTGCTTCTCTTTCTCATGTTTTTTTTTTCTTTCTTTTTTTTTCCAATAGTACGTTGGAATTGACACCATATCAATACATATTGTAATTTAGGTTGAAGAGCTTAAGATTTTCCTGGACGAGGCAGGAGGTTCCAGTGAAGGCAGGGTTGGGGGAAGGAGGTAGCCTTTCAGATTGTGCAGTCCAAGAGCTCTCTCTTCCATGCCACAGTGACAAACTATTTCTTTCAAATCCATTTTTTGCATCACTGAGTACAGGAGGGCTTCTGCAGCCAGCACAGTTCACCCTAGTTGCCTGGTTACCTCAGTGACCACTGTCCCAGGGGTAACAGCCCTGCTTTCTAGGGCACAAACCAAGGAAGGGCATGTGAGGACACAGCCAGAAGAGGGCCCTCACCAAGAACCCAACCACGCTGGCCCCCTGATCTCAGACTTCCAGCCTCCAGAACTGTTAAGAAATAAATGTTGTTTAAGCCACCAAGTCTGTGGTATGTTATAGTAGCCTTAACTAAGACACCCTAAGATTAAATATACTTTCTAAAATGTATTTATAATATGAATTTGTTAAGCAATAAAAGTGAACTTCTACTCAACCTGTGTACAAACTGTATCCAGAATTCCAAAAGAGTCAAATCTAAAGTAACAAGGTTTTATTACACATGTGTATTTAAATGCACTCTATGTGGTCTAAAGGTTAAGACTATACTGCCTTTATCCTTTTCTCTTAGAAAAAAAATGACTGATAGAAATTATAGAGAATCTAGGATTCACACAGAGTATAGAAAACCCTATAGAAAGGAGGGTGTCATAGAACATAAGCACTATTCTAGGTTTGGGGGACCAAAGTTGAGGCACTTCTTTGATGTGTTAAGAAAAGCCCTTTTCTATGGACCATTTCTAATTCCCTAGCTACACAATAAAGGTTTTAAACTATTAAAAAAAATGACCAATAGATTTATTATCATAAATGGAACAAAATATAAATAAAAGATGGTATTTGCATAAAATGGCTCTTTTATGTGTTAGACACCGGATTTTAATTGTCCTTCATATTTTCCAAACATAGTATTTAAAACTCTTCTCTTTTTTAAATGCTGCCTTGCAACCATATTAACCTCAATAGAAAAGTACAATCTGTTCATGACTGCTGGTAAACAGAGGTCTAGACAGCAAATGATCTCTGAAAGGACGTATTTCCATTGAATAATAAATCCAAAGCACTTTGTACTATCCTATTATATACAAATGTAAGGAGGACAACAAAATAACATGAGTGAAAGGAAAATTTTAAAGGAAAAGTTACACTCTCTCTCCTTGAACAAGTTAGGAAAAAGATTATATAGGTTTCCAAAGACTCAAAATTTTAACCTAAGGAACATACTTCATAGTGATTTTTTTTAAGTCAGATTATTCTTAGTGAATTCTTTTGGCTTAAGATAAAAAAACCAGATATTACTAATGCACTTAAATGTTTTCTTGGGTGGAAATGACACAATACATTTTCATCTAGAAATAAACCATTTTACTTGTTTCCTTCATCATTTCTAACTTAAAAGAAAAAAGAAATCTAGCCTTGTTTTTGAATAATCTTGAGACAAGTTTTAATCTTTCAATGTTCAGCCTTTCAATATTTTGTACAAATAAACCCAAACTACTACTATGTTATCCAAAATGATTTTCCCCAAAGCTTCAATTATAAAAAAAGATTTTATTACAGCTTTGGCATTTAGAAATTTGCTTTCTAATAATCATCTATCAAGATTACATACTATCTACTTAGTTATTTCTTTGTAATTTTTCTATATAATTGTATTTTTTTATTATTTAGGAACACCCAAAGACACTTTGCCAAGAATAAGATACAGCTTAGTCTGTACCTTGACAATCTATACAATCCAGTATATATGCTCAACTATATATTGCATATTCTGATAAGGGTAGTTACAGTACAGTAGTATTATTTAGCATGTATTACTGGTTGCATTTTAATAATAAAAGCTGCCTAATAAATGAACTAACCTTTGTGTAGTAGTTTACAGTCTATAGATGCCCTTCACACACATTATATCTCATTAACAATTCTACGCAGTTCTGTTCAATGGGCCCTAACCTATCAACTCACTTTGGATAACTATTAATTTGGTACATCTTAATAAAGTTAACAGGCTTCATGTGGCATGTTCACGCAGAGATGCAGTTTTTGGCACTAAGGAGTTTAAATTAAAATTAAGGATTTTTAACAAATCCTTGAACATGGTGATCTTACTTATAAATATCTAAGTGGATAAACTATTAAACAGAAAGGTTATAAGAATCATTTGTTAGTTCTCTCATTCATCCATTTATTTATTTTTTGAGCACCTACTATGTGGTAGGCACTGTTCTGGTTAGACTGGTCATCTAGATGGCATGTATTATAATGCAATTTATATTTTAAAATAATTGATCAGTGATCATCTGATTTTTCACCATGCAAATTAGAAGATTACTGGGGAAACAAAATCTTAATAATTCTAACCAGGTGAAGAAAACTGACTATGAATAGACAATACTAAAAATAAATACATAATTTGACAGCCTAATGAGAAACAAGCTAAACAGAAACAAAATCAACATATCCATATTAAAAACCAGATATCAGAAAGGGGTCACGTGTTTGTCTTGTCTTCAGGGAACTGAATTCAATTCAAAACATCTACCTGACAACAGGCAGTGTAAAACAATTTATGAGGTACTCTGGGGGTCAAGTTAACAGCTCACAATAATGTAAGGCAAAACAAAGCAAATTTCAATAACAAAACATTATGGGACTTCCAAGGTAGAGGAGAATTAGTTTGGAGTGAGGAATAAAGTTTATAATAAACTTGGTTTTGTTATAGGTATTCCTAATCTTGGACAACTGAGATACAGACTTTAATTTTTAACTTGCTTAGTATCACCTCAAACGGAGTCATTTTAAACAAAAACCTACTGTGAAAAATAGAAGCACTGAATTGGAAAGCAATACATTATTACCCAATTTTACCTGGCATTGATTAGAATTTTAACAATAGAATACAAAAGAAGAAAACGTGAAAAGAAAAAAATTAGTAGAGAAGAAATCTCCGTGGTGCTACATTATCAATAATGAACTGCTATATGAAGATTCTAATTCCCAAAGACAAATCTGCAAATATGCTTCCATGATCAATATATTTAGCAGAATAAGAGTTAAATCTAGAACCCAGACTCTTAATTTTTAGTAATAAATTCTTCCTAACATATTATAACAAACTACTCTAAAATATTCTACATAAATATTTCAAATTAACAGAAGACTAATATGGAATGAAATTTAATTTTAACAAACCAGTTTCCAAGTTCCAACTTATTTTACACAGTTAGTAGTCTTTAACATGATAAGCATTGACAGTTTGTAAACCTACCATAAATTTTCAATTGCATTTGTGCAATATATAAAGTGTAGAAATGTAATATGTTTAATGGCAAGGATATGCACTATATTTATATGTTTGTTATACATATCACATTTTTCAGTTTTCCTTTAAATTGTAAAAAAATTCAAATAACTATCGTATTTCTTAAGGAGAAATTCATATTTTTTGAAATTACTGTCTTGTATTACGGACTTTTTATTATGCTGCATATGAAAAAGGGGATATGATAATGATGAAACATTCCTGATGCATCAGACTGAAAAATTAGACATTTACAGACCATGTCTGAAGCTAAAGTTCTAATTGGATAACCCTTTTCCCCCCTTGCTCTCATTTTGAAAGATATATAAATTTATTTTGGTTACTGGCATGGTCTATTGGACTCAACACAAGATAGTGGTTAAAAAATATATATTTAGAATTCCAATCTTGGTCTATTGTTCTGGTTCTAATCTCAGTTCACTGAATGCTCTTGGATAAGTCATAACTAAATGACATTTTTCAATTTTCCCATCTGTAAAATGGAGATAACTGTCCTACCTCATGAAGACATTACTGACTTTAATTAACTGGGTAAAATACTGTGAAAATCAAAAAATGATGAAAACGTTCAGTCCAATTAAAATTTAAACTTAAGTCATTATTCAAACCGAAGAGTCTTAAAATGTACTTCTTAAAATCTAAATTGAATACTCTAGTAGCATTTGTTGAAAATCACCTGACTCATCTGCACCTTCATCTTTCAAAGGGTGTGGAGTAACATCAAAGTGACAACTTGCAATTTAGAATACATACTTTGACCAGCTCACTAGCTCCAGAGGTGATCTGTGGTTATGTAATAAAAGCCCAGGCTCATTTGACAAACCACAGCACAATTAAAAGATAAATGATCATCCAAGATAAACTGAATGTAACAGAACCAGTTAACAATGGAAATGATAGGAAAAGACTGAAGTTATTGTCAATACAATACATTCAATCTTTCCTCATCTAAATTACAAATTATGTTTATGAAAAGGTGTAGAAATTGATATATTTGAAAACTAACTTGGTAGAAATGCTACAAGTATTTATTTGCGTTTTCCTTTTCTCGATTCACAAAGCTCTTGGATGGAGACAAACAGCCTTCCTAAAGAAATATGCACCACTTTTAACTCAATTCAATAAGTAATTGGTGAGCAACTACAATATCAATTGTTCTTAAAAGGTTATGCATAATTAAATTTTATAAATTAAATTATATGTTACTGGGACTTCTGCTTCCGGGAAGACAGAGCAGACAAACTTTTCTCTATTCCTCCTACTAAGTACAATTAAGAACCAGGGACGTTGTATACAACACAAACATAAGCTGGGGCGAAGTGAGAGCGGCGTGGACATATATACACCACTGAATGTAAAATAGTTGGCTGGTGGGAAACAGTAGCACAGCACAGGGAGATCAGCTCGGTGCTTTGTGATGACCTAGAGGGGTGGACAGGTACTTATTAAATGTTGCTGATATGCAGAATGATAGATCCTAGGGGAAAAAGAACAAGAGCTTATTATTCCAAGGAGCATAAGGACAAGATAAAAGAAAAAATATTCAGTCTATTCTTGTCATTCACAGTAGTTATGTTCTATAACGTCACCAGGAACACTAAATTAGTGAATACGGAACCACTGCTTCTAGGGGAAATACAGCATTAGGTTCCTGCAATCCTCTGATCATATTTTTGTCAACCAAATAACATATAACCTTGTTTTCTGTGTGTTTCTGTTTAAAGACACATTATTTAATATATATTGTTGATTCATTAACACTGAACTCACAGCCAACAACACTATAACTCATGCCTGAATAAAGCTTATCTAACACATTTTCTCTGAAAGGGAAATCACAGCTTTCTTGCACTTAGGAACACTAGATAGCACTTCAGCGCTACACTTGGAGGCCCAGTGAAATCACCAAAACGTGAAAAACATAGCACCACAAAAAAAAGACACTTGTTTACAGTATGAGAGTTAAAACAAGAAAGCAGAGCATTGCCTTGCTCAACCTCAGCTGGGAACGTGTACATAGGATGACTCCTAATGTCTGTCCCCCTGTGCATATCCATGAATGACTGTGAAAGCACTGCAAGGTTACAAGTAAATTTTAGCTAGTAGGTGAATCTGCAACTGCAGAACCTGTGAATAATAAGGATCAACTGTATATATTCAATCACAAAAATTTAGAGCAGAAAGTGACTTTAGAGATCATCTTTCCAATGTTCTCATATTTCAGATGCAAAAAGTAAGAGGTGGAAGAGCTGCATGATATAGGTAAGGTCAGAATCTAATTAATGCAAATCCCCAAAGTCAGAACATATGGCACTTCAGAGAATGAAGAATATTCTTCAGTTTTCCTCAGAGGAGATCCACAAAGTTGCATGTATCAGGACGAAGGTCCCCGATAAGGAAAACCACTGTAGTCTACTCTTCAGAGCCAGTGGCCAAGCAGAAAGTCTAGAAATTGGCCTCCCATGAAACGTCAGCTTGACCTTGTCAAAGTTAAGATAGGGGATGATAACTAGCCAACTTAAGTATAGGTTCTGGTACCAGGTTCGAAACACTATATTATTAGAAAATTTAGCAACTAAACTTCAAAACTGAATGATGAGCTTTGATATTTTTCTTTTCTAATATATATTTGGATTGACTATATAAAAAGAAAATAGCCAAAGCCCACAGATGGGGGGAAAAAAGAGAATTACCTCAACAGACTAAAGTTTGGCTAAGTGATACCCAAAGTGATGGGTGATTATAATTCACTTAAGAGCAAAGTTAGCAAATTAAAAGGAATTTTAATTTGAAATGTTTATGATATTCTTACAAGAAATAAAGACAAGCGTAATTGGTAACCTGCCAAATTCAAAATTTTAGAGTACAACATATTTCTCAATACAGAAAGATCAGTGGAACAAAATAACTATTCTGGACAGATGTTAGAATATATAAAAATGTGGTACAAAATACAAATTGCATCATACCAGTTCTGAAAACAAGCTGAATATTAAAAAACAAAAAACTAGACTTGAATCCAAAGGTGAATTTTCAATTCTCATTACTTTGGGGCATTATTTGACTAAAGTCATTACTTCCAATTCCTTGCTAAGCTTTTTCCAACAACCTTCTTTGCTGATTCATCTTCTCCCAGCCTCTAAAAATGTTGACAGGCCCCAAAGCTCAATCCTTCACCCTCTTTATCCACATCTATTCCTTTGGCTATATCATCCAGTCTCATAGTTTTAAATTCCATCCATATACTGACAGTGTCCAAAATAAATCTCCAAAATTCTAAATTCATTATATTCATCAGCTACTTGACATATGAAGATGGTTAACTATTACAATATCAAACTCAACATGCTCAAAACTGAACTTTCAATCTTTCTTCCTAAACCCACTCTTCCACATTCTCCTCCATTCTCAGATGATGGCAACTTCATCCTACTGCTCAGGCAAAAATCCTCGACTCCCTGACTCCTCTCTCTTTCTCACACACCTGTCAGCTCTATGTATCAGTTATGGTTTAACCTGGGGATCAGAACCTTCCAGCGATATGGCATCAGGAATTTATTATAAGGATCAGACCTTATACCACTGTAGGAGAAGCTAAGGAGTACAGATCACAAAGGATATGATTGGAGGATCAGAGAAAAATCACTAACCAGGGACCATTCAGGGGCACCTGTGAAGAAGTTTGTGGAAACCTGTTGCCTCTATGTTTGATGGTGGCCTGAAAACAGTGATGGCAGGGCAGAGTTGGGAAGAAAAGAATGTACCACAAGCTCCTAAAACAGTTACTAGCAAAGAGAAGGTGCTTAACAATTATTTGTTTATCAAATGAATCAACCTAAGTTCTGGAAGGAGAGAAGAAATGAGGCAACGGTAACATCTGAATAAATAATGGCAAGAAATATTCAGAACTGATGAAAAACAATGTAACGTATTTTCCAGAAGCCAAGTAAATTTCAGTTAGAAAAACAAAGATCCATACCTAGACTCATCACAGTGACTCTAGACTACACTAAACACAATGATTGGCTCTTAAAAGTAAAACAGAAAAAAAAAAAGGTTATCTTCAAAGGAGACAATTGTACTGACAGCTGACTTCTCAACAGTAACACTGAAAGTCAGAGGACACTGGAATGAAATCATCGATATGCTAAAGGAAAAATAACTGGTTACTTCAAATTCAATGTCCAATGAATAGGATAAACTAAAGACTGTCATAAAAACAATGGAAATTAGCTACTAGCAGAGTCTAAAAGAAATGTTAAAGAATATAACTACTGACAGAAGTTTAATAATTCCACATAAAAGGTACGAGATAATAGAGGGGATGCATAACAAAAGAAGTTGTAAATAAATAAGAAAAGTAATCAAATATTGGCTGTACATAATAAAAACAATAATGTATTATGGGCTTTAGTAAAAAGGAAAAAAGTCAATAATTACACATAAGTTGGAAAGAAGTGAGTAGAATAAAAGTACATTATTTGGAAAGGTAAAAATGCCAACTTTAGACTTACTGAGTTAAATACACATGCTAAAATTTCTAGAGTAAAATTTCTAGAACACAACTTCAAACTGAGTAGGAAAAAAATGAGAAAAAACTATCAAAATAAAAGAAGGAAAGAAAGAAGAAAATAAATACAAAAAAGGTAGGACAAATAACACAAAATAAGATGGTGAAAATTTTTCATATTTTTGATTAATTTAAGTAAGTATAAAACACAAAATGCTCCATTTAAAAGATAAAATATAACCAAAGATAATAAATACAGCTAAATGCTGTTTATAAGAGATAAATCTAAAATATAAGGAAAGAGAATAAAGTTAAAGGGTAAAACAACATATACAAGGTGTATTTGCTTCCTAGGGCTTCCATAAGAAAGTACCACAAACTGGGTGGCTTAAAACAACAATTTATTGTCTCGCAGTTCTGGAGGCTAGAAGTCTGAAATCAAGATGTTGACAGAAGGGGCTTCCCTGGTGGCGCAATGGTTAAGAATCTGCCTGCCAATGCAGGGGACATGGGTTCAAGCCCTGGTCCGGGAAGATCCCACATGCCGCAGAACAACTAAGCCTGTGCACCACAACTACTGAGCCTGCGCTCTAGAGCCCCTGAGCCGCAACTACTGAGCCCGCATGTTGCAACTACTGAAGCCCGCGAGCCTGGAGCCCATGCTCTGCAACAAGAGAAGCCACCGCAATGAGAAGGCGGTGCACTGAAATGAAGAGCAGCCCCCGCTCATCACAACTAGAGAAAGCCCATGCACAACAATGAAGACCCAACACAGCCAAAAATTTTTAAAAAATTTAAAAAGATGTTGACAGAGCCATACCCCCTCTGAAATCCATGGGAGAGAAATCCTTTCTTGCCTCTTCCTAGCTTCTGGTGGTTTGCTGACAATCCTTGGCATTCCATGGGTTACAGCTGCAGCATTTCAATCTCTGCCTCCCTCATCACATGGCCTTCTCTCCTCATGCATCTCTATATCTCTTCCCCTCTAATTATATCTCTCTAATGACACTAGTCATATTGGATTAAGGGCCCACCCTATTCTAGTATGACCTCATCTTCACTTATACTTTGACTGCATCTACAAAGATCCTATTTCCAAACAGAATCACACTCACAGGTACAGAGCATGCAACATACCTTTCTGAGGGACACATTTCAACCTACTACAGCAGGCAAGCACTAACCAAAAAGAGAGAAGTGGGAAGAAAAAAGCTAACAGAGTTCTAGTAATGTCTACTAACATCAGACAATGTACTACATGAGAACAAGGGTAGTAAGGTAAGATCAGTTACAGGTTATTTCGGTAGTCCAGGTAACACAATGCTTGTTTGAATTAAGATCATGACTAGGGAACAAAAGAAAGTCAACATATTTAAGCAATATCTAGGAAGTAAAAACTAACAGGACTTCACTGGATAACCAGGTAAGGTAGACAAAGATGATTTATAGGTTTCTGGCTTGTAAAACTGATTAGAATATGTTATTAATCTCTATCTTCTAGCCAGTTACTTTCTAAAGCACAGATAATATCAATTCTTTTTATTGGTCACTAACTCTCCATGGTTAGTCCTAATTCTCTGCTCTGCTTTTCTTGGTCTATCACAATCTGGTCCTAGCCTACTTTTTTCAAGTGTTCACTTCCATAAACTCTAATGATTCGATAAACATTTCATGTAATTTCATGACTTTTTTCAGACTATATATCTTGAATGCCATGCCTATGTATTTACAAAGTTCTACTCAAATGAACCTTCTTCTATAGAACCTTCATTGTACTATTATTGACAATTAAAACATTTTATATGTAATATAAGATTGTCTGGGCTTCTGTAGTACTTTACTCACACTGAGAGTACAGCATCTGTCACACTGATATTTATCTACATCTGTCCCTCCAGTCAAGCTACTCATACCTTCAGGATAGGGCTTACCCATCTTTTTATTCCCAGCACCTCACAATGTGGTTTGCACACAGATGGTTTTCAAGGAATGGTTACTGAATAGTGATCATTAATCAGTTTTAACTAGCACTGCTACTTACTATGCCGAAAGTCCAAAAGTAAATGGAAGACAAAGAGGATAGTGATTTCCTTTTCATTTTTATAAATTAGATTCTGAAAAAGATGAATAAAGGTCGTTGTTTCTTAGTAATGAATTCATGTAATTTACAGTTAATGTATTCTAAACTCCCTTGAGACTATGTAATACGGTCTATACTTTCTACTATAAATCCATATTTAAATGCTGAAGCAATTTTAAAATCTAAATAATACATAGTCCAGCTCTAGTTATGAAAGTTAAAACATTACTCAGAAGAGGTAAATTTGATGATATTTGAGGAACTCGTGTCACTGTATAATGGTCAGGAAAAATACTTTTGATACTAACATGTTAATTTACTACAATTTAGATCATCAATTCTCAAACAGTTAAATAAAAACAGAATGTACTTTCTTAAAAAGCTGCATAATCTAGACTTCCTCTGATGACTGAAAACATGCGTATGAAACCTGCAATGACTTCTGTTTATCAGCATGAACATGAACTATCTCTGAGCTGCAGATATAGAAAACTTCTAGTTGATAGAGGTTTCTAATTACAAGGTGGTAATGTACTATAAATACAATTGCTAAATCTGTAGTGTTTACCCTGAACAATGCTGGTATGTATATGTGCATTTAGAAGATCTAAAGCTTAAACTGTTATTACACAATGAAATACGTTTCCTACATATAATTGAGTATAATTTTTTGAAAACAAAGGTCATATATAACAGGTACCAATATAACAAAAGTAAGATACTGAAAACAACCACTAGCAACACCACTTCATGAAGCTTTGCAAAAATCATGGATCATAATTGTTCTTACTATCCCATTATTCAACACTTGGAAGTCCAGTTTGCTAAGATAGTTTTCCGATGTACACAAAGAACAAAATGAGCTCCTTCCATACCCTTCCCCCATATCCTTTCCCTTGAGATTCAAAGCTTAATATGAGTTCCATTTTCCAGAGATAAAAGGACTGCATTAACAATGATGTGCCCTAGCTTTCTTCTTTTTACAATAAATTACCATATTTATATTTTGAAGCTGTCATATGCTAGAGGATATTAAATATCCTCTTGTCATAATTAACTCTTTAAACCAAATTAAATGGCTTGGTTCAAAACAGACTGTGAGAGTTACAAGAATATAATTCTATCACTAGTTATAATTATTTTAATAATCAGAGCTATTTAATTTATTCCACAATTGCATTAAACAGAGAAATGCACAGTGGCTAAAAAGCTCAAATTTTTCCTCATTTTACCCATAATATATAAACAAGATTTGAACTTGGGATGTTCAGCAATAAATTTATAGTAACTTCATCAATACTCCAGGCCAAATCCTAATACCGCAAGCTGTAACAAATTGCTAATTTTTAAAATTCCATCCATAATTATATCAAATATAAGCCATTGGACTAAAACATAAGCATTTCATTTTACTAAGGCTTAGTAATATTTTTGTTATAAACACAATTGTTTCTGCAGTAGACTAATATAATGGCATGGAGAGTGACTCTCCTTTATGATACGATACAAAGTCAAGGAGGTCTATAGTAAAATACTATGTTCACAGGCTGCTTGGATTAGTTTGAATCACATTCTCTCCGATGTGATTCAAAGTAGGAACTACACTAGTATTTAATCTATACAATATTCCCCAGGGATATCTCCCAGGTAACAAGCTCCTCATAACGTAAAAGCTAACTTAGAAAAATTGCAATTAAGTAAAACATACATTAAATTAGAACAAATGACACAAGCAAAAGGTTCTCGTTGTAATGAATAATTTGAAATGAATAAATAGTTAAATGCCAAAGAACCAAATGATAAAACAAAGGTAATACCAATTTCTCTTCAGTAAATTAACAAGTGAAAGAAAAGTATTTTGACACCAGTGACGTTACAAGCACAAGTTTGTAAACCACATGTTCCTTTTCTCCTAGGTGCTTTGACTATATTTATTTTTGGTAGATGGCCTGAGAACGATTTTCTGTAGGAAGCAGGGAAGACAAAATCAAAGGTTAAGAAGAATTACTAATACCTCATAGACAGCTGGGCAGAGGAACTGAACAGCCAGCCACAGCTTCTCCTTCCCTCACCCGGCCCACTTGGAAATACAGCATAATCAAGAACTTGATACACTAACCATTCAAAGGACTGAAACCCAAGGAAGCATTTGTCTTAAAAAATGTTTGCATGATGAGAATATGTTCAAATAGGATAAACAAAGCAGGTACCATGGCCATTTGCTAAAAAATAAAAGTAGCCATTGTTATACCCCTCCGACCAGCTAGCTATATGCCAAATAGCTCAGTTACTAAAAGTACTATGTAATAATATTGGTTATATTAGTGCTCTTAACTCTAATTAATTTCATTTATTTAAAATAATTCTTTTAATAAACTGTAAATAAAAGAGTTAAGCATTTCATTCCAAAATACAACAGAGGGGGAAAAAAGAAAATGGCTCTGTTCAGCAGAGAAATAAGACTCTTTTTCCCCCCTATAGTTTATTAGCTATATTCTTGCTGACTTAATACTTTCTTACACAAGAACATTTTTTTTCAGCAGTCTGAATATTTTACCACTATAATTTCTTTCTTAAAAATAGTAACACTTGGGGCTTCCCTGGTGGCGTAGTGGTTGGGAGTCCGTCTGCCGATGCAGAGGACGCGGGTTCGTGCCCTGGTCCGGGAAGATCCCACATGCCGCGGAGCGGCTGGGCCCGTGAGCCATGGCCGCTGAGCCTGCGCGTCCAGAGTCTGTGCTCCGCAACGGGAGAGGCCACAACAGTCGGAGGCCCGCGTACCGCAAAAAAAATAAATAAATAATAACACTTGTTCAAGTAAGCATTAGAATCAGATTATTGTTTTCTTTAAATAAATCTGAGCAGAAGGAAAAAAAAACACTTTAGTCAGCAGAGTTAAGAGGACTTGTTCATACATTTTCAAGTAGAATCATGTAGTTGATTTCACTTACTTCATCATGCTACTTACTAAGCTAGCATTTCTCAACTTCAAATGCCCAGACCTGAGTTGGTTAAGATGCATCTTATATTTAATCCTACAAAACCTCATAAAGCAATACTATTTTTGCATTTTAGGCCAGTAGCTTGTAATTGTAAAGTCTATAAGGGCAGAACCCATATTTACTTTGTTCGCTCCTGCAATTGAATATAGAATATGAATAAATCTTCACAACAAATCTATGAGCTAATCACTATTACTGTGGACATTTTACAGATGAGGAAGCTTAAAAAGATTAAGTAACAACAGCAAGGAAGTAGTGGAGCTAGGATTTGGTTCTGTGCAGTCCTGGCCAAAAATCCATGTTCTTAACCACTATACATATTGTCAACATTATTTTAAGACATTTGTTACCAAAAAATTCTATACATAAAAATTTTGTGATTTCTGTTATTTCTTGCTCTCCAGGTGTTCAACAATTTATAATTAATTACACAAATAAATTGAAGATATATGCATTTTAAAAGGGAAAAATTAACAGGGATTGGAATCAAACAGGAAATGATTCACAAACAAAAGTGAAATTTATACAGTTCAACAAACAACAGAACTGTAGGATCGGCAAAAAGGGAATGTGGACTTTTAAATCTACCTTACTGAAAACTACAAAAATAACAGCAATATATAATTACTATATATATTAATATATATTTTACATATATTAGATCATTTAAACCTCACAAAAGTCTTACAAGGCCAATTCCTATTTTACCAATGAGGAATCTGAGGCACAGAAACAAGGGCTGTGCTCAAGGTCACACAGGTAACAAGAAGATTTAAACCCAGGCAGCCTGGCTCTAGAATCTGGGCTCTAAACTATGCTATACAAATAATAAGTTTATACAGCTCCCTATAAGTCACTGACATCGTACTCAAGAGTTTACACTCTCCAGAATACAGACAACCTTTGTAATCCTAGCTTTTCACAAAGACCACAATTTTTGGTTGGAGATCAGTTAATATAAACCCACAATAATTTTAAAGCAATGTATAGCTTTCAGTTGAAAATCTGAATTGTATGTCTGTAAAGCTCAACACAATGTAAACTGCTAAGATATACACAAGTTATTTTAGGCCATGATAAATCCTCATTAAGTTAATATACCTTGAATTTTCAGAAATGGTACTATAAAGAGGGAAAAGAGCAAAGTTTAGATTTTAAATGCCATCAACAGGACAGCTAATAGATTTTTCTATTTGCATTAAATTTTAATCTAACAAGAATCTATACTATAACCACTTTATTACAGCAGCTAAGGGAGATTCAAAACCATACTCTGAGAGCCTAAGGCATCATTAAAAAAACTCATTGCAGACATTTTCAAAGATTGGTATTTACATTATACCTTTCAAGACATTCCACTCCATACTAAGCTTTGTAGAAATATTAGGAACACAATCAAGAAAAGAAATTAATTTGCCTCATGGTTTTCTTTTTCTTTTCTTTTTTTTAACATCTTTATTGGAGTATAATTGCTTTACAATGGTGTGTTAGTTTCTGCTTTATAATAAAGTGAATCAGTTATACATATACATATATCCCCATATCTCCTCCCTCTTGCATCTCCCTCCCTCCCACCCTCCATATCCCACCCCTCTAGGTGGTCACAAAGCACCGAGCTGATCTCCCTGTGCTTTGTGGCTGCTTCCCACTAGCTATCTATTTTACATTTGGTAGTGTATATATGTCCATGCCCCTCTCTCATTTTGTCCCAGCTTACCCTTCCGCCTCCCCATGTCCTCAAGTCCGTTCTCTAGTAGGTCTGCGCCTTTACTGCCGTCTTGCCCCAGGTTCTTCATGACCTTTTTTTTTTTAGATTTCATATATATGTGTTAGCATACGGTATTAGTTTTTCTCTTTCTGACTTACTTCACTCTGTATGACAGACTCTAGGTCCATCCACCCCACTACAAATAACTCAATTTTGTTGCTTTTTATGACTGAATAATATTCCACTGTATATATGGGCCACATCTTCTTTATCCATTCATCTGTTGATGGACAATGAGGTTGCTTCCATGTCCTGGCTATTGTAAATAGAGCCGCAGTGAACATTGTGGTACAAGACTCTTTTTGAATTATGGTTTCCTCAGGGTATATGCCCAGTAGTGGGATTGCTGGGTCATATGATAGTTCTATTTTTAGTTTTTTAAGGAACCTCCATACTGTTCTCCATAGTGGCTGTATCAATTTACATTCCCACCAACAGTGCAAGAGGGTTCCCTTTTCTCCATATCCTCTCCAGCATTTATTCTTTGTAGATTTTTTGATGATGGCCATCCTGACTGGTGTGAGATGATATCTCATTGTAGTTTTGATTTGCATTTCTCTAATGATTAATGATGTTGAGCATTCCTTCATGTGTTTCTTGGTAATCTGTATATCTTCGTTGGAGAAACGTCTATTTAGGTCTTCTGCCCATTTTTGGATTGGGTTGTTTTTTTGATATTGAGCTGCATGAGCTGCGTGTAAATTTTGGAGATTAATCCTTTGTCAGTTGCTTCATTTGCAAATATTTTCTCCCATTCTGAGGGTTGTCTTTCCGTCTTGTTTATGGTTTTCTTTGCTGTGCAAAAGCTTTTAAGTTTCATTAGGTCCCATTTGTTGATTTTTGTTATTTCCATTTCACTAGGAGGTGGGTCAAAAAGGATCTTGCTCTGATTTATGTCATAAACTGTTCTGCCTATGTTTTCCTCTAAGAGTTTAATAGTGTCTGGCCTTACATTTAGGTGTTTAATCCACTTTGAGTTTATTTTTGTGTATGGTGTTAGGGAGTGTTCTAATTTCATTCTTTTACATGTAGCTGTTTCCCAGCACCACTTATTGAAGAGGCTGTCTTTTCTCCATTGTATATTCTTGCCTCCTTTATCAAAGATAAGGTGATCATATGTGTGTGGGTTTATCTCTGGGCTTCCTACCCTGTTCCATTGATCTATATTTTTGTTTTTGTGCCAGTACCATACTGTCTTGATTACTGTAGCTTTGTAGTATAGTCTGAAGTCAGGGAGCCTGATTCCTCCAGTTCCGTTTTTCTTTCTCAAGATTGTTTTGGTTATTCGGGGTCTTTTGTGTTTCCATACAAATTGTGAACTTTTTTGTTCTAGTTCTGTGAAAAATGCCATTGGTAGTTTGATAGGGATTGCGATGAATCTGTAGATTGCTTTGGGTAGTAGAGTCAGTTTCATAATGTTGATTCTTCCAATCCAAGAACATGGTATATCTCTCCATCTGTTTGTATCCTCTTTAATTTCTTTCATCAGTGTCTTATAATTTTCTGCATACAGGTCTTTTGTCTCCTTAGGTAGGTTTATTCCTAGATATTTTATTCTTTTTGTTACAATGGTAAATGGGAGTGTTTTCTTAATTTCTCTTTCAGATTTTTCATCATTAGTGTATAGGAATGCCAGAGATTTCTGTGCATTAATTTTGTATCCTGCTACTTTACCAAATTCATTGATTAGCTCTAGTAGTTTTCTGGTAGCATCTTTAGGATTCTCTATGTATAGTATCATGTCTCATGGTATTTTAGTATCTTAGCCCCACTTCTAATCACATGCTACAATTCTTATGATTCACAGACATAGCTACTCTCCTTTGAAACTATTACAGGCATACTTCTCATAATGCTCTCTAACATACTGCATCTAACATAAGTATTAGATATAAACTCATTTATTTCGTGAAAACTGCTATAATACATAACATTCTCTCCATGAAAAAAAGCATATTACTCCAGCTAACTGAATAATATGTATTTTATGTCATAATTATCATTTTATATTTCATATTAAATATCCCATTTTTGAAAACTGACACCCATGTTACATAAATAAATCAGGTACCTACACCAGTGTAACTTGCATATTGCTATCCAAAAAAATCACCTTAAATGCTGGCATTGTGGTGTGTTTTAAAGAGGACTAGAATCAAGAATAATTCATTTTTTAAATAAAAAGACATTCAAATAGGTAAAATTTTAAAATATATATATATATTTTTAAACATACTAAGAATAAAAGCAAATGACAAACTACTAAACTGAATTACACTTTGCTATATTTAATTGCAATAGACAAATGGAAGGAAAAAGTTAATAATATCATTTCTAACACAGAAAAATGGACATGCTACATTTAGCCTCATGTAGCTTTTAAGTGTTGCTAAGAATTACAATCTGTAAAAAGCAAAACAAAATCACCTTTCAAAACTGAATGAAACAATCAACAGAAACACACAAGGGTTTATACTCCTTAACTAAATATTATAAATAAAGCATTTAGGCAAAATAAAAGATTTAGTAATGAGGCAATTTAACAAATTTTAGTTCACCTTTGAAGCCTTATTTCCAAAGAACCATATTCACCTGTGACTTTTAAGAATAAAAAAAAGAAGAAGAAGATGCAGGCGGCACCATCTGAATTAATCCCTCAGCTGCCACTGTTTAGAAGAGTGGTGGTCTTCTCTAAGCCACTTCCAGAAAAACATATAAGCCTACACTCAGCTTGCATGACTTTTGATGTGGAGGTTCCAAAGTGAACCAGCAACCCAGAATATCTGTATACCCAACACTTTGTCAGGAAGAATAATCTTGAGTTTACTACTTAGCAATATTTATCCAAAGATATTTTATATATATGGGGGGGAGGGGGAATGTGTTTGGGGGCAGTTTCAAGAAAATACTGATTAATAGTATTTAATTATTCATATTATTAGTAGTTAATAGTGTTATAATAATATAATATTGATAATATTGGTTAATAATTAATAAAAAATTGATATTAATGTTAATACCAATGCATAGCTAAGATTAAATTAGAGAAATAATATTTTTGGATAAGTATTGATAAGCAGGAAACTAAAGATTATTCTTCCTGACAAAGTATCTGGCATACAGATATTCTAGATTGCCAATATTATTTCTCTTATCTAATCTTTTATATTATTCTATAGAATATACATATTCTATCCAATCCTACAGTCAAAAGTTATCTATCTATCCTTGGATTAAACCAGGCCAATATACAGTGAAATACCTAAACAACACTATTTGGGGCCCCAGATAATTGTTCTGGCTAAACTGTACTTTGCTATTAAGTCACAAACTCTTATTTAAGGATGTAAAATACTAACTACTCTATTTTTTGAAAACTGATACCCATATGACTTAATAAAATTCTTTTTTAGTTAGGATTCACCACACTACACAGTACCTTTATTTGAAAATATACAGTCTCTTAAGAGACTTAATCTTCTGGAATCTGGATTCATATAACTCATCGTATATCCTTCATTCCATTAGCTACAAAAAAATAAACCTGTGGTTTATCTTTGGCAAGTAAAAAGAATTTTATGGCATGCATTGGTACACTTTTAACCTCTCTGCCAGCGTTATCTTATTTACTTTCTCTTTATGATTTTCTTGATTAAACATTTCTTGTTTTGTTGTTATGTATTTACTTATATGAGATGCCATAAAAAATTGTGGAACAAGGTAAAATTAAACAAGGCTTTGGAAAAACAATGAAAATATTCATGCTAAAGCATTTTTTACTCTAAAATAGCAATCAATGAAGTCAAAAATGAAGATTAACCAATAAATGAAAAAATTAACACAATGAACATAATGAAAAATTGTAATGTAATTCCACAATTAAAACCCTACCCTAATAAAGTATAGATAAGTGTTTGCTATCCAAATGCAAACATGAAGTAGTTTCCTTCAAAGGAAAAAAGGCTTGTTTCAAAACATTTAATTATAATATTAATGATCATATCTTATATCTGTAATTCACTGAACAGGATTACTTTCAAGTAAAATGTATTTTCACTTTTACAATTAAACAAAGTTCATTTTTTTATATTAGAAATAACTTTCTTCTAAGACTAAAATTAGTGAAGTTTAAAGGATGCTACCAACATGTTAGCTGTGATAGGTCAAAGAAGTAATCTGGGAAAATGAGATCGATTTATGGGTACATACATAGAGTATACGTAAAAGTACTTTACTTTCTTTTTGTAAAGTATATGTAAAATACCCAGTAAACAGTGAAGCCTTATGCAAACGGTATTATTTCATGTAAAAATCATGGGGAAACAAAGGGGCATACTTACCCTTCTCCTCCCATTCTTGTTATCTTTAGGCGAAAATCCACAGAATTCAAACTGGGAGGCTTCCATTTCAAAATATCATCACATCGACCAGGTTTATATTTCTAAAGTGAATTAAAATGATGATAATAGTTAATATGAAGCTAAAAAATTAAACATCTGATTTATTAAATATAATATCAATTACTTTTCATTAAGCAAAATCACTACTTTTTTTCTGAATATAATTTTTGTTATTTTTAACTGATGAGTGAAGTTAGATATCAACCATCTTACTGATGGCCTCTTTTTCCTGCCAAAGCATGTAGACACTTGTTTGTGAAAGTCTCGAAAAATAATGAAACCTGTTATTCCCTCCAATCCTACTATAACTTAAAGGAAGTTTGATCATTTTTTAAAAATTCTGTTCCTTCTTATTCAATAGCTTTACTGTGGGATAATTCACAATTAATAAAATTAACTAATGAATTTTGTCAAATGGATACAATCATGTAACAATCGCCAGAATCATGATATACAGCATTTCAATCACCCCCAAAAAGTTTCCCCTTGACAGCTGCAGTCAGCTCCCTGTTACCAACTCTCTGGCAAGAGTGACCTTCTTTCTATCACTATAGTTGTGCCTTTTCTAGAATTCATAAGAAATTCTTACACAAGGTTTTGCTATATGCTGGTGCATATATTAGCTTGTTCCTTTTTATTAAACTGAGCAGGATTCCATTCTATGCATATACCACAAATTGTTTATGCATTTACAAGTTGATGGATATCTGGGTTGTTCCCATTTTTAGGCTACCAGGAATGATGCTGGTCTGAACATTTGTGTGGACATCTGTTTTCATAACTTTTGGGTAAATACCCAGCAGTAGAATGGCTGGGTCACATGGTTAATGTATGTTTAACTTTACAAGCAGCTGTCAAATCGTTTTCCAAAGTGGCAGTGACATCTTCCATTCCCACCAGTAATACATGAGAGATCAAATTGCTCCACATCCATCCTAGGACTAGGTATTGTCGGTCTTTTTAATTCTAAAGTATGTCTCAACATTTTAATTTGCATTTCTCTAAATGACAGATGTTGAAGATCTTCTAATTTGCTTATTTGCTGCTATCTGTGTATTTTCTTTGGTGAAGTGTCTGTTCAAAATTTTTCCCTTGTTTTTACTGGGTTATCTCCTTATAAGTGAACTGGAAGAGTTGTTTACATATTCTGGATAAATAGCCTTGTTTGGATACATGTACTGCAAATATTTTCTACCAGTTTTTGTCTTGCTTTTTCATTTTCTTAACAATTTCTTTTGAATATATTTTAATGAAGTCAAAATCAACTATTTTTTCCAGCTTTATTGAAGTATGATTGAGAAATAAAAAATTTAAGGTATACGACATGGTGTTTTGATATATGTATACACTGTGAAATAATTACCACAATCAAGCTAATTAACATATCCATCATCACACAGTTACTTCTTTGTGTATGTTGTAAGAACATTTAAGATCTATTCCCTTAGGAAATTTCAAGTATACTTTATTATTAACCACAGTCACCATGCTATACATTAGGTTTCCAGAACTTATTCATCTTATAACTGAAAGTTTCTACCCTTTGATCAATATCTCCCCTCTTCCCCTACCCCCCAGCCGCTGGTAATCACCATTCCAAACTCTAAGTCTGACTTTTTTTTTTAAGATTCCATATATATATATAAGAGCTTATTTCACTTAGCATAATGTACTCCAGGTTCATCCGTGTTGTCAATATTGGCAAAATTTCCTTCTTTCTTAAGGCTGAATAATATTCCATTGTATATGTATACCATTATTTTCTTTAACCATTCATCCACTGATGGACACTTAGGTTGTTTCCACATTTTGGCTACTGTGAATATCGCTGCAGTAAAGATGGGAATGCACGTGTCTCTTCAAGATGATTTTATTTCTTTCGGATACATATCCAAAAGTGGAACTGCTGAATGACATGTAAGTTCTATTACTAATTTTTTGAGAAACCTCCATATTATTTTTCGTAAGAGCTATATCAATTTACAGTCCTACCAACAGTGCACAAGGGTTCCCTTTTCTCCACATCCTCACCAGCAAGTTATCTTTTCACTTTTTGATGATGGCCACCCTAACTGGTGTTAGGTGATATCTCAGTGTGGTTTTGATTTCCATTTTCCTGATGATTAGTGATGTTGAACATCATTTCAAAATCACCAATTTTAAACTTTTACAATTTGTGCTTTTTGTGCCCTCTTTAAGGAATCTTTGCCTATCCTAAGGTCACTGCAATTTTCTACTACATTTTCTTAGAGAAATTTTATAGTTTTAACTCTTATTTTTAGGTATATGATCCATTTGAGGTTAATTTATTTATAAGATGTGAAGTAAGGGACTGTTTGTTGTTTGGCAGTTGGATATCAATTTCATCCAGCACCGTTTGTTAAAAGATTATCCTTCTCTCACTGAATTGCCTTGACATCTTTGTCAAAAATCAGTTGTTTATATAGATATATTTCTATTCTTACTAATCTGTTGCATTGATAAACATGCCTCTCTTTCTGCTCATAGCATATTGTCTTGATAACTCTAGCTCTATATTAAGTTTTGAAAGCAGGTTATTTAAGTCCTCAACTTTGTTTTTCTTTTTCCAAATTTTCTTAGCTAATGTAGCATTTATATTTCCACATATATTTTATTTTATTTATTTTTTATTTATTTTATTTTTGGCTGCATTGGGTCTTCCTTGCTACGTGCGGGCTTTCTCTAGTTGCGGCGAGCGGGGACCACTCTTCATTGTGGTGCGCGGGCTTCTCATTGCAGTGGCTTATCTTGTTGCAGGGCATGGGCTCTAGGCACAGGTAGTTGTGGTGCGCAGGCTCTAGAGCACAGGCTCAGTAGTTGTGAATGGGCTTAATTGCTCTGCGGCAGGTGGGGTCTTCCCAGATCAGGGCTCGAACCTGTGTCCCCTGCACTGGCAGGCAGATTCTTAACCACTGGGCCACCAGGGAAGCCCTCCACATGTACTTTAAAATTACTTGGTCAATTTCTATGAAAAATAAGTTTACTGGGATTTTAAGTAAGACTGCAGTAAATTAATAGATCAATTAAGGGAAAAATAACATCTTAACAATACTGAATCTTTTGATTCATGAACACTTCAAATCTCTCTATTTACTTAGTACTTAGGTCTTCCTAAATTTCTCTCAGCAATGTTTTGTAGTTTTCGGTATACAGGTCTTGCACAACTTTTGTTAAATTTCTTCCTAATAATGTAATACTTTGGTGGTATTATCAATACAAAAAATCGGTTGTTTCTATACAACAGCAATGAATAATCCAGAAAGGAAATTAAGAAATCAATTCCATTTACAATAGCATCTAAAAGAACAAAATACCTAGGAATAAATTTAACAAAGGAAATGAATGGTCTATATACTGAAAACTACAAAACATTACTGAAAAAGTTTAAAATGACCTAAAAATGGAAAGACATCCCATATTCATAGATAGGAAAACTGATATTGTGATTTATAATAAATATACATTTGGTCTTCATCCCCACTTCTGGCACAGAGCTCCTAAAACCCTTGGAATTTCCAAAGTGAAGAGAGTGATATGGGTCTTTTATTATGCTAATGAGGTGACTTTGAGGTAGCACCTAGGGATGGGGTCTAGTTGCCAGGAGCCAAACAAGTGATCAGAGGGTTGGAACTTTCAGTCCCACCCCTCTGACCTCTGGGGAGGGGAGGGGGGCTAGAAGTTGGATCAATTGCCAGTGGCCAATGGTTTCATCAATCATGCCTGTGTAATCAAGGCTCCATAAAAACCAAAAAAGAAAAATGGGGTTCAGAAAGTTTCTGGGTTGGTGAACACATGGATATTCAGGAAGAGGGGGTGCCTCGAAAGGGCACAGAAGTTCCACGCCCCTCCCCCATGCCTTGCCTTATGTATCTATTTCCTCTGGCTATTCCTGAATTACATCCTTTTATAATAAACCAGTAATCTAGTAAGTAATATATTTTTCTGAGTACTGTGAGCCACCCTCGCAAACTAATTGAACCTGACAAGGGGGTCATGAGAACTTCTGATTTATAGTCAGGTGGTAAGAAGTACCGGTAACAACCTGGAATTTAACTGGTGTCTGAAGGCCAAGGACAGGGTCCTTGGAACCTCCAATCTACAGCTAGTCAACTAGAAGCACAGGTAATAACATGAACTTGCAACTGGCATCTGAAGTTAAGGAGTGGGGGAGGGTGGGGAAACTGGAAGCAGTACAGTTTTGAAGAGCCCTCAACCTGTTGAATCTGACGCTATCACTGGGTAGACAGTGTCAGAATTGAGTTGAATTGTAGGACACCCAGCTGGTGTCAGAGAAGTGCTTGTTGGTGTGGAAAACCCCCTCCACACTGGGACTGGTCTCAGGACACCCATTAAGAAGAATTAATATTGCTAAACTGTCAATACTACTCAAAGCAATCTATAGATTCAATGCAATCTCTATCAAAATTCCAACAACTTTTTCTTTTTAACAGAAATAGGAAAGCCAATCCTCAAATTCATATGCAGTTACAAGAGACCCTGAAGAGCCAAAACAATCTTGAAGAAAGAACAACACAAAGTTATAAGACTCACACTTTCCAATTTCAAAACTTACTATAAAGCTACAGTAATCAAAACATAAGGACAGATATTTAAACCGATGGAATAAAACTGAGAGTACAGAAATAAACTCATACATTGATAGCCAATAGCCAATTGATTTTTTTTTACAAGGATGCCAAGTCCATTCAACGGTGAGAGAATACTCTCTTCAACAAATGATGCTGGGACACTGATTTCCACAAGTAAAAGAATGACGTTTGGAACCCTATCTCCCATCATATACAAACACTAACTAAAAATGGACCAATGCCCTAAATATAACAGCTAAAACCATAAAACTCTTACAAGAAAACACAGGGGTAAATTTTCATGATCTTGGATTTGGTGGTGAATTGTTAGATATGACATCAAAAGCACAAGCAATAGGGCTTCCCTGGTGGCGCAGTGGTTGAGAGTCCGCCTGCTGATGCAGGGGACACGGGTTCGTGCCCTGGTCTGGGAAGATCCCACATGCCGTGGAGCGGCTAGGCCCGTGAGCCATGGCCGCTGAGCCTGCACGTCCAGAGCCTGTGCTCCACAACAGGAGAGGCCACAACAGTGAGAGGCCCACGTACTGCAAAAAAAAAAAAAAAAAAAAAAAAGCACAAGCAATAAAAAAAAAAAATAGATAAACTGGACTTTATCAAAACTAAAACACGTGTGTATCACAAGATATCAAAAAAGTGAAAAGATAACCTACAGAATGGGAAAAAATGTGCAAATCATATACCTGATAAGGGTTTAATATCCAAAATACATAAAGAACTCCTACAACTCAACAACGAAGACAACCCAATTTTTAAAATTGTCAAAGAACTTGAATACACATTTCTTCCATAGAAGAGATACAAATGGTGAATAAGCACATAAAAAGATGCTCAGTATCATTAGCCATGAGGGAAATGTAAATCAAAACCATAATGAGATACTACTTCATATGGGTGACTGTAATTTTTTTTTTTTTTAGAGGAAAATAACAAGTGTTGGAGAGGATGTGAAGAAATTAGTAACCATGTATGTTGCTGTAAGGAATACAAAATGATCCAGCCACTATGGATAATAATTTGACAGTTCCTCAAAAACTGAATTTGAAACACAGAATTACCATATGACTCTGCACATGGTAGAGCAAAAAAAATTGGAAACAGGGACCCAGATACTGACATGTCTACAATCTAGGTTTCCATCACCATATAAATGGGTAAACAAAATGCAGTATATACATACAATGGAATATCATTCTGCCACAAAAAAGAATGAAGTTCTGACACATGCTACAAAATGAATGATCCTCAAAAACACTATGCTAAGTGAAATAAGCCAGACACAAAAGGACAAAAATGGTATGATTCCACCTGTATGAAATATCCACAATAGGCAAATTCATAGTGACAGAAAGTAGATTAGCGGTACCAAGGGCAGGGGGTGGAGGCGGGGGGCATTGAGGGGGTGGGCGGAAGGAGCGTTATTGCTTAATGGTTACAAAACTTCTCTTTGCACTGATGTAAAAGTTGTGGAAATGGTTGTACAACATTGTCCATCTAATCAAAGAGACTACAGCACAGGAAAAAAGTGTTTTAAATTATTCTAGAACATAGTAAAAAGAGAAAATCTTTTACTTTGGTGGCTATGGACTTATTATAGAGGAATGAAGATTGAAAGCTTTGAGTAATGGGTAATATTCACTAATGCAGACTTATACCATGACGTAAATACGAGCAAAACACTTGGGTAGAAAAATATAGAATCTCCTGAAGGAGAGGAAAGTATGTCAATTCAGCGAGGGCATTATGGGGGACGGGGCCATATTATAAGAAAGGTACTCAGGAAGGAAAAACTGCTAAGTGTTCTCATTACTAATATTTTTTTAGATATACGAGTCAAATTGCATTCTAACAGATTTTTATAAATTTGAGGAAAAAATGCAAAAACCCTAGTCATCGGATCTCTTACTTCAAACAGAAGTCCATATAATGACAAATTTAGTATAACAAGTTTTGTTAAGAAAGACAAACCATTGGAGTTGATAGGAAAGACATTTTATCTGTAGCAAATTTAAGAACATAATGCACACTATTTTCCCCCAAGGCTTGTACTTAAACATGAATGAATATAAAATCAAATATATAATATTTCAGTGGAAGTTTTTGTCCATTTATTTGCCCTGAGAGATTCATTTAGGTAACACATGTCCTTCAGGATGATCACAAATAAACCTCTTTAGACTTACTGAATATAAATGTTTTTATAAATGTTAAAACTGCTAAATTTTCCAGTCGTGACCCCATTAATAAAAATAATAAAATTTAGTCTTTTTTCTAATAAAGTCTATCTGACAGAAACATCACAGACCTTTTAGTAACAGTGGTTCCCTATGGTAGTGAAGGGTAAAAAGGAGTGAGGGGAGAAAGGAGTGTCAGCATCCCACACCAACCCCACTCACAACAGCTGCCAAGGGAATGTCACATGTACAAACAAACCATCATTTACTTCTGTTCTCTATTCATTTATATGACTATGAGTATGAGACGACTTCGAACACCAACACTAATCTAAGTTATTAAATCTAGGAAATGTTAATGATTGTACAGCTTTAAAATATTTCATAATGGGTACCTAATAACAAATTCTAAACGTAATTTTAATATAATATTATTTGTAAAATAGCTACTAACTATCCTTCACATTCTTCTCTCTGGAAATCATCTAATGGAGAATAGCATATACTGACTCTTCTGCTTTTACACAGCAATAGTTCAAGTACATAAGTCATTCCTCATCTGACTGTACACCAAACCATTTATATTAATCTGAAAACCTAGACTTGACATGACTGAGAATTTCAAAGCACCTTTATGAAAATCAATGAAATGCCTGACAAAAATTTTTAGGAAATTATATTTTAAAAATACTGTAGTTCTGAATTACCAAATATAAATGCAACGACATAGATCCCATGAGTAAAATATATTTAAATACCTGTTCGAATGTAAATTCTACTTCAGTAAAATCATGTCTGATCATGTGCCTACAAAACAATTAGTAAAATACTCAATAAATACTTGATAAAAAATTTTAAAAATATGGGCTTCCCTGGTGGCACAGTGGTTGAGAGTCCGCCTGCCGATGCAGGGGACACGGGTTCGTGCCCCGGTCCGGGAAGATCCCACATGCTGCGGAGCGCCTGGGCCCGTGAGCCATGGCCGCTGGGCCTGCGCGTCCGGAGCCTGTGCTCCGCAATGGGAGAGGCCACAACAGTGAGAGGCCCGCGTACCGCGAAAAAAAAAAAAATTAAAAAAATAAAGTGAAAATTTTTTTAACTTATAAAATATTAGTCTCAGGTATTTTTAAATTTATATGTTTAAATAGAATATTTTAGATTATGAAATGACTTAAATTAGCACTATTCACAAAAGACTATGTATATCAATAACTATCAATAACCTTTTTTCAAGTTCCCCAAAATAATAAGGTCAAAGATATTATATAATACAGGGAATTAAGCATTTTAAATATAAATATTTGTGAGTCCTCAAACTTGAAACACACTTGCTGAATATAAACAAGGGTACAAAAACATCCTTTCAAGCTACATTTTCCAATGTATAATTAGGGAGTAATGCATTTTAATTTCATTAAACTCACCAGCATGTATCTAGAGTAAAATAATTATCAAAGCTGTATTTAATTGATACATATAATACTTAGTTCTATAGAAGCAAATCTGATTTTACCAGGTGAGTTGTTCAATAAAAAATTAGAGATAGATTATGTCTGAAAGCAATTACCAATATTACCTGAGATGTCCATTATTATCTTTAAAAAGAAAAAATGTAATGAATGCAGATGTCAGGCAACCAATTAAGATGCTTAAGGAAGTGTTTACCAAAAGAGAGCAGAACGTCGCTTAAAGGTACAGGATGGCCATGTGCCAAATAAGTCCTCTAAAACTAAAAGAAAATGAAATGGAGGCAGAAGTGATATACCTGCTATACAAAACAGTGGTTCTCAATTAGAGATTTTACCCCCCAGGGGATATTTGGCAATGCCTACATTTTTGGTTGTCACGCTGGGGAGGGAAGGGTGAGCTACTGCCATCTAGTGGGTAGAAGCCAGGGATGTTTCTAAACATCTTACAACGCACAGGACAGCTGTACACAGCAAAGAATTATCCAACCCAAAATGTCAATGGTACCAAAGTTGAGAAACTGATCTAAAGGAAGCTAGTAGTAATAACAACAAAGAGGACAAGATATCTGGTTCTTCTTTGCCTCTACTAACTACTAACTTCATGATTCAAAGCAAATTCAAAGTGTGGGCTTCATCTATTTCACTTGCAAAAATGCAAGAGCATTTTGCTTGCCTAAAAACAGAATATCTAAACCAGAGATACCTAAAATGCTTTGTAGCCCATGCTACTCTATGATTTCCACTAGTAAAATGTGAGCAGTTATGTTATCGTAATATATATTCCAGGCCCTGCACTGAAACCTGAGACATACTGTCCTCTTCAGAAGGCTCACATCTAGGAAAGATCCCTGGCCTTACCATGTATTAGTTTTATTTTTGTTGTTTTTCTAGAATATAGTTTTAAAGAAAGCAGAAAAGATCCTCTTTGGTAATTCTACTGGACAGAAAAGTAAAACAACTCTAGATTTATTGACTTGATTATATATCCTTTTGCTCATGTTTCACTGAGAAGCAAATAACCAACACCTATTTTGCAAAATAAGACACATAAATATCCTGTATGGAGGAAAAGTCCCTAATCAACACTACCTACCTACTATGTGCCTAGTACCATACTAGTTGGGGAAGATACAAATTCTCCCAAGACAGTGGGCTCAACCACAGTGAGGCTTTTAATATAACCTCCAAGAGAGATTAGAGAAGTACTCAAATGAACACAAACAAAGTTGCTGAGGAAGAACAACAGAGAAACATGAAAATCAGGGGGTAGGGGTAAAGGAAGTTTTCTTGAACAAGAAAAATGCATGAATTGAATTCTGAAGAATAATTAGGCTACAAGAAAGTTCTACACAATGAGAACACAAATATACCTGAGTTGAGGGGAAGTCTGCTCAAGTTTTCTGAGACTAAATTGGCCCAGTGCTCTATGCTGTTCTTGTTGATGTAGAGGAGGTGAAGAGTCGATCTCCTATAAAAATAGCTCAAGGCAACCCCTTGGTATTTCATTTCTAAAAAGTCACAAACTTGGTAAAGATAGTAGGGAGAGGTATCATAGAAAGAAGCAGGGGAAGAAAACGGAGAATTCCATTTTCAAAAGCTTGCTGACATTTCTCATCTGCTTATGGAAGTTTTACTACTACTTATGGAAAGTGAAGTTGTGATTTGAGAGTAAAATTTAATATTAGAGAATTAATACAATTTCTTGGCTTAATAGGTTGGAAAACTTACTCAAAAATACATTTGTATTACTATTTCTATTATCTGATTCACAAGTCTAATTTCTTGCTGTTGTTTTAATATAAAATAACCTATAGCTTACATTTCTAATGAAATAATTTCGGAAAAAATACAGTTACACAAAGACCTCTGCAACTTCAGCTTTACTTTCCATGTCTGGGCGGTTCCATATAACTACACATGAAATTAAACTTTAACCACTAAGGAAATGGGGGTAAAGACAAGTTAAATGAAAATACCCAGTTAGTATCAAGACCAGTTAATAGACCTGAGTAAGAATACTAGAAAAATGAGGGGTACTGAAAGCATGCAGTAAACTCCCTCTTTTTACAGATTAACTGATAACCCAAATCGTTAGACTTGTCTAAAAAATTCCCAAATCACAGTAATACAGAAATCTTTCCACTATTAACAAAAAAATACAGATTTATATCATTTGTCCAAAAGCAAATGATTAAAGGTTGGGTTAGATGATCTCATATTATAAAACTGTTCCAAAAGGAACCAAGTCAGTTGTTTTCTAATTACTTTTAGCCTAGTTCTGTGTGGAGCGGTGAGTAGGAGGGACAAGCAACTGGCAATGCCGTGTCTAGTGGGAAGAGGGAGCTCAGACAACCGAATAAACCTCAGCACCTAAACCACTTACCTCCTCTCTCCCACTCAGGCCCCACTGAAAGCCTACTGAACCGTCTGTCCTGTCTCATCTCCGGCACAGGCCCCATCTCCCAAAGTATCCTGGCCCTACTCCCTGGGCCCACCAAGGTGCCTCTGCCACTCCATCAGTCTGCACTCTTCTCACACTGCTGCAGGGTCGAGTTTCTTCATAGCCCTTTGAGGGCAGAAACCCTGCCTTTATCCAGTTTTATTATTTCTTACTCAGCAATGTGTATAACATACAGTAGACACCCAATTTATTAGATGAAGGCATGAGCTAATATATTCCAAAGCTCAGGATTAACTCTCCCTTAATATCCAAGACTACTGCCATCTGGTATAAAATTCCACTAACTTTGACAGCTAGCAGATTCTCACAGTTTCTCCTCTTCTCTGGTGGTCACAAGTCTAAATAAACGTGGTCTACTGATAGGGGAATCAAACTCTAGATACAAGTAACATCTGCAGCCTAGTTACTTTATACATCAAGTACGTTACCCTCCTTTTTTGCTAATCTGTGCAGCGTAGTATCACTAAAATAATTTTCTCTGCTCCTAGTACTGGTACGAAGAAGAGCATTGTAAGAACACAGGGGAGCACACTCACCGAATCAGCGGGGCTTCCCCAAGGAAGCCACACCTAATTTGATATTCAAAGGCTAAATGGGAGTAATACCGAAAGGAAGAAAACAGTTTGTTGCAGAAGAAACAGCTGGTGTAAAGATGTACTCATTACAAATACTTCAATTTGCAGCTTTTACAAAATGAATTGGTCTACCAGTAAAAAGCCCCACTGAAGTTATCAATGAACTTTGACAACAAAAGGAAAATTTATTCTAAATTGACAAAGTGTATGTTTTAAAATATTTCCTCCTAGAAGTCTGAACTCCCCTAAGCATAAGGGATGGGAGCTATCAATAATAAGCCCTATCCTTCTGCTGATTCCAGTATGTCCCGAGATGCTCAAATTAGAGCACTAACAAAATATACATTAAAATACATGGCCAGACAAATCCTGAAAAGCAAAGTGCAAAATAATGTGCTACCTTCCTTGAAAAGTGGAGTGGGAATAAAAATGTATTAACAAATTTGTATTTACTTATAAATGCATAAAGAAACTATGAGAAGATAAGTTTAAAACAACAGTAGATAATTGAGGGAGGCGAGAAGAAGGAGAGGGAGACTTTCTTCTCTGTATTTGTCTTACTACATGTTAAATATCTGTATTATCTAGTTAAAATTCAAATTAAACATATAACTACCACTGTAAAACACAATTTTTTAAAAATCTACCATTAATTTTTCAATATTAAATGTTATCAATAAAAAAGAACTATCCCTAATTCACTGTGTTTAACATGTATCATTTATATGAAAACTGATTTTGCACTTTATATATTTACCTTCTTGGAATTCACTGATTCCTTCATTTTGTGAAGTCCCTATTTACATTTATTTGTCCTTTTCTCTGCTAACAATATGTCATCATTAGCAGTGTCTTTTTGTTGTACAGTAACAGTATATATCTATATCTAGCTAAGGCTGATTACAAATTATTCCTCTTCAGCTGTTTATTTTGTCAACAAAATTCAATGGAAAAGCAAATGTTTTATTTATTAAGAAAGCTAGAACAATAATATTCTTATCTTTTCTTCTTCCTTACACAAAAGCAAGCTAAGAATATTTTGCTGTGTTCCAAAAGTTGATTAAGGAAAAAAAATTAAAAATAAACAAGGTGTATTTTCTTCCTTGGCAGTTCACTATTACAATTCTTTGGAAATTATTACATATTTCTCAATTAAAAAAATAACATATTTCGGGGAAAGATAGAATGACACTTTTCCAGTCTGCCAGGAAACAGAGCCCTTCTTCAATTGAAGACCTATCAAAATATGCAAGCAAATGTCATGGCAACAGAAGCTTTCACCATGGTAACATCATCTCTGCTACAGAGGAAAACCACTCTAATTCGTCATGTACTTCAAGACAAGACATTAGACTAATTCCAATTTTCATTTTACAATCTATCCATAACATTCAATATACCTGGCAGTAGTAAAGACTTAATAAAAACATTAATATTTCACAAGAAAGCAATATTAAAATCAAAGCTGACTCTATTTACATGCAAATTGATTAATGGGTGAAACAAAACCAAGCTGACCCACCTTAAAGAAAATCAAGATAGTGATGAAAACATAAAAAAACAATTCTATCACTATTGCTTGAGAGTAAATACTCTAAACTCAATACAGAAACAATTCTACGTTTTACTAATCACAATATAGCTGGCAGATAAAACAAGAAAAAGTCTTATTTTAATAAAACAAAGAAAATAGTTCAAGTTTTTATTACCACCTCTATTTTGCAATTCATTACATATAATTCTGTTTTTATTTCATAGTGAGGAGTATTAATGGCACAAAAATTCGTATCTAGAAACATGTCTCCAGATGACAAAAGTAAAATCAAATATGATTTTTAAAAGGTTAGAAATCAATCATTACTACAAATAAAAATTTACTATGCTACATAAATCATTAAAACCGCTTGCAAAAGCTAGTAAACAAACATGGATTATCAACTTTATAAATTAAACTTAAAGATCTAATAGCTGTCAAGTAAAAGATCTACTACCTATAGCATATTAAAATGTCAAACGGCCAACTTAAAATATTCATTTTTAGGTAACAAACCACAAAAGATTAGCAATTCAAAATGTCAATGAAATCGTAAGACTGAAAACCTTATATATAAGGGTCTAATAAAACCTATCTGGTTTATGGTATAGACTAATAACCAGATGGAAAATTCAATCTGAAGATACTTCTTTTTAAAAATGATCACCTCAGTTTGTTCAAAGTTTGAGCTTTAAGCCTTAGAAAGACTAGAGGTTCATATTAAAATAAACAGCCAATTTCTTCTTCAAAGAAAACAGCCAATTTCTTCTTCAAAGAAAATACCCATTTTTCTCAAAATATTTAAATATTTTGGCAAGTATAACTTATACTTCTATTTTTTAAAACACTGTTTATGAATAAAGTAATATAGTTAAGTCACCTTTAAATAAAAATATCAGTTACTTTCACATCAACAGCAAAACACAAGGGGAAACAAAAAGGCAGCATGGGATAAAGAAGAGAGTAAGCTGGCTTCAAATCTAGGTTTGGTCTTTAACCTGAAAACAAGGGAAAATCACTAGAGATTAAGGAGGAAGACCACTCTGGATATGGTATGAAGAAAAGACTGGAGGGGGATAAAGTGGAGGCTGCAGGACCAGTTAGGACACTGCTGCAGTGGTCCAGGCAAGAGGCAGTGAATGACAAGTCACACTGGAGTGTGGCAGTGGTAATGGAGAGAAAAGGGAATAATTTAAGAGAGATTTAGGAGATAAAGCAAGATTTGGAGATGGATTAGAGGGATAAAAGAAGGAAAGGCGTCAAAGATGACATCTAGATTTCTCACTCAAGTAACTGCATATAAGCAACTGAGGGATGAAATGTTGGGAAAGGATCATTTTGTACAGTTTGTATGTTGGCTTGTTTGTTTGGGGAGTAGGGATGGAGTTCAGCTTCAAAGTATACTGAGTTTCTGATGTTTCTGAGAAATTTAAAAGGTGATATCAGGGTAGGCAATTAAATAAACAAATCTGGAGCTTAAACAGAAATCAAGAGTCTGAGTCAGGCTTACAGGAAATAACTCAAGTGTGGAAGAGATTTCAAGGGAGAGAGCAGAGCATGGTAAAAAATGAAGGTCCAGCATACTGAGCCTTTAGAAACTCTGAACTTCAATGGCTAGTAGAAGACGAAATGCTTGAGTGAGATGGAGAAGAAATGGCATGAAGCCACGCAAGAGAGTATTTTTAAGGAGGTGTGGACAGCGGTACAGACTACCACTAGATAATCCAGTAAGAAAAGGGCTGAAAAACAAACATGATTTTGCAAGGAAAAAGATCACTGGTGACCTTTCAAAAAAGCAATTGATACAAATAGTATTTACTTTGATGAAGCCCCTTTTAAAACACAATCTTGGGCTTCCCTGGTGGCGCAGTGGTTGAGAGTCCGCCTTCCGATGCAGGGAACACGGGTTCGTGCCCTGGCCTGGGAAGATCCCACATGCCGCGGAGCGACTAGGCCCGTGAGCCATGGCTGCTGAGCCTGCGAGTCCGGAGCCTGTGCTCTGCAACCGGAGAGAGGCCACAACAGTGAGAGGCCCGCGTACCAAAAAAAAAAAAAAAAAAAAAAAAAAAAAGAATAAAACACAATCTTATCTAGAAGTACAATATATAAAAGAAATAAATCAGGGCTGCCGTGAGATAAACAGAATGCTTACCTAGTAACCTATTCCTGCACATGGTCCCCTGAGGCAATTCACAGAAACCCAGAACTCTGGAAATTCATGTTTTGAAACCACTGGGCTAGATAATTAGAAGTATCTTTTCTGCTTCGATTTACTATAATTCTATAAGTGCAATTTAATCTACTTTTTTTAATTGAGGCTTTCATGGTAATTAATGACTGCTGTATTTTAGTAAATATCAGATACTAGTACATTTCTTTATAAACACAAAGAAATATCCTAAGCTTTAGTTTCCTGAATATACCATCCATTAGCTTTACTTGTCCTTTTTCTTATAAAAGTAATAAACTAAATGCAATTCTGGATGTGTTACAAGGTTATGTCTCTGAAAAATAGAACATTAAATCAAAAGGTAAATGAACTTTCTTCTAAGCTGGTGTTTGGGGTTTTGCCCTCAATAGAATCATCACTTTAATATAGTATCTTTATCACTGTTCCTCAATATTTTGCCAGGATTCAAAATACTTTCTTCTTCTTTTTTTTTTTTTAGTAGTAGTAATATCTTCTACCTTCTACTCAACTTCAGTTCCCTCACTATAATTACTATAGTGAAGCAGAATTAACTTCTTGCTAAGTTTTAAGTAACTAGCACCAAACAAACGTAGGCCCAGAAGTTTTTACAAAAGTAGATGCACCAAGAATCCTCTTCATTTTTTGCCCTTCATTTGCCTTTGGAATATGTCTGTGGTATTAGAGAGTGGGCTGCAGATTATAAGTCAAGCTTTGCCCATCCCTGACCAGGATCTTCTCTCCACTTTATGCAGCCTCACTCAGATCGCTAAGTTGGTCACTCAAAATAGTCCCTTTCTTCATTTATTTAAACTGTTGGCTCAAGGAAGCCAACAGATGCAAAACCACACATTGTGAGAATTTTGGGGGATTTTCTGATAAATGTTGTCGACTAAACATGTGCATTTATATCCACTTTGATTTGAAACCTCACTAAAATGGGAGTTACAGAAAAGAGAATCAATAGAAAAGGAAAAACAGGAGAGAAGACAACAGCAGAAAACAATGCGTCGAATTCTGGAAAGACAGAAAGTAGATGGAGAAGTTAACAGAGCAGAGAGCAAAGAACACTGAATACTAAGTGCTTGCAGCAACCAATACAAAGGCAGAGGAATTCCTGCTGAGTTCCCCAGAACAGGCTACGTAACATACGAAAACAGATACTGAGAAGGTTGCGAGGGGGTGAAAGGGAGACCTGGTACTGGAAACAGACTGGGTAAAAGTCTTCACAAGGAGCATTTACACCTCCAGCTTCCCTCCTCCACCCTGGCAAGAGGCAGGAGATGTTTATTCTGTGGCAAAACTGAAGGACAGAAGCTCCAGTCCAGAAGATTCAAGAACCACAGAAGAGGAAAAGTGAACCTTGGAGAGTGAAGTGAAAAGTTTACCTACTGAAGAACACACCCTCGCCCCTTGATCTTCTCCATGCAGAGAATGCTAAAAGCCAGGCAAATACCACCCAGCAAGACACTGGAGGGTTGGTCTGAAGAATTCCAGGGAAAAGAACTGTGGATTCTAACATTTGCATATCCTCCAAAGTAAAAATAAAGGGTGAAAACGTATTTTAACATGACAAAAAATACAGGTTATCTCTGATATACTGTTTTATTTTGTCATAAGGGTCTAACACTCACCCTGCCTGCACTTCATTATTAAAACTGAGTTCATCCAAGATTTTAGACTTCCCCAGAAGGAAAACTTAGAAATGCTGGCAAATTTTACATTTTAAAGTTCTTGGCCTGATTAAGAGTCCTAAACTTCTAATTCAGAACTTGCTTTAAAAAGAAAGCCTAAGAAAGGAAGGTAACTTAAAACCTTAGAAGGACCAAAATAGAAATGACACTGGGTATTAGGGTCTATGGCTATTAGTTGGAAATGTCATATCAAGCTAAATAACTGCAGCAGGCTGAAAAATGGCCCCCAAAGATATTCAGGAAACTTTATGCCAAATGGTACGCCACTTATACCATAAACAGACAATGGTATCGCTTACCCTAATAAGTAGCATTAAAAATTAGACATGATGGAAATGAACCAATGATACTAAACTCCAGTAGAGAACACTGCCCTTTGAACAGTGTAAAACTAAGTCCACACTCATTTTGTTAAAAAGGGAAAGATTAGCAAATCTTAGATATTCAAAACTAGAAATAAGTATAATTTATAAACTGAAAGAATGTATAAAAACTGGAATGGGACTAAATTCTCATTGTGTAATGCAATGTCATTTAATGCCCTGTCTCTGGACCACCTAAAATCATGTCTCCTCCCACCATTGGAAGCTACACCTGTCTGTAATCAACTCTCTTCTTACCTCCTTATACAAAAGACCTAGAGCGGGGCTTCCCTAGTGGCACAGTGGTTGAGAGTCCACCTGCCGATGCAGGGGACATGGGTTCGTGCCCCGGTCCGGGAAGATCCCACGTGCCGCGGAGCGGCTGGGCCCATGAGCCATGGCCACCGGGCCTGAGCGTCCGGAGCCTGTGCCCCGCAACAGGAGAGGCCACAACAGTGAGAGGCCCGCGTACCGCAAAAAAAAAACAAAAAGCTTAAACTGGATTGGAGAACAGTAAAAGACCTGAAAAGAGCTCTACCTTATTCATTGAGAAGGCAAATTTAACATTGTAAAAACACTGATTTTCTCCAAATTAATCTAACTTCAAAGCGTTTCCAATTAAACTCCCAACAAGAATTTTTGGGTAACCTGACAAACTGATTGAAACTTTTATGTTAAACCAAATGTCCACAAATACTTAAGAAAATCAATTATGAAGTCATCGTAATAACAAGTGTGGTTACTAGAAGAGGGACAGACTGATAAACCAACTTACTACACTAGACATCACAAGACTCACCTGTCAGGCCATTTCTCTTACATATACCAAAATATCATACATGCATGGGTCTGAACCACCATGAGTTTAACAGAGTGAAACACTGTAATTCCTGTTATAGTTAGATTTTATTTCTTTCAATCCAGGGAGATTAGACTTAGAAAATACTGGAACTCAAAGATCTAATGTCTATCTTCCTAAAATAGTATTTTCTACTATTTCTGTCCCCAGCCTCTAACTCTCCTCCATCTCCTCCTCCTGCGACCACAAAAGATTTTTCCCTCCATCTGTTTGGCAAGGGGGGCTGGGAGGAAGACAGAAGCCAATCACATACCACGTTATACCTAAATTTGCATAATAGCAGAGTTTTACTATATACGTAAAGCATATATAATATAGCGTTTAATACATAATGTTCAAAAATATTACAGCCTCCTTCCCTTTTCTCCAGGTACCCAGTTTGATGTGTCTCTACATAACTTCACAACTAGCTTGCACCCAAATTTCTAAGGATAGAGTTAGTGAAGGCAAAATGAAGCTTGTGACAAGGTGTGGCACATGAAATACAACTCTTTCCTATAAGAGCAGTGGTTCTCCTACTTGAAAACGCATCAGAGTCACTGGGAAAGCCTGAGAAAGCACAAATTGCTGGACTCCATTCCCAGCAGTTTCTTATCAGTAGGTCTGTGGTGAGTGACATTTATAACAACTTTCTGGGTGGTGCTAATGCTACCTTGTCCACAGGCCACTTTTTTTTTTTTTAAAGAAGATGTCGTGGGTAGGAGTTTATTAATTTATTTATTTATTTTTGCTGTGTTGGGTCTTCGTTTCTGTGCGAGGGCTTTCTCTAGTTGTGGCAAGCGAGGGCCATTCTTCATTGCAGTGCACGGGCCTCTAATTATCGCGGCCTCTTTTGTTGCGGGGCACAGGCTCCAGACGCGCAGGCTCAGTAGTTGTGGCTCATGGGCCTAGTTGCCCCGCGGCATGTGGGATCCTCCCAGACCAGGGCTTGAACCCACGTCCCCTGCAATAGCAGGCAGATTCTCAACCACTGCGCCACCAGGGAAGCCCACAGGCCACATTTTTGAAAAGCACTGCGCCACAGAGCCCAGGTTCTCAAGTGAAGGCAAATTTGCCCTTCAGGGGAAATGAGGCAGTGAACGTGTATATTTTTGGTTGTCACAAGCTAGAGGGGTGGGAGGGAGAAGTAATACTGGCACCTGGTAAGTACAGACCAAAGATGCTGTGAAACATCCTACCACGCACAGGACAGCTCCCCGCAGCAAAGGATTATGTGGCCAAAAACGTCAATGATGTGGAGGGAGGGAAACCTTACCATCAGTAAAACATAATTACTCCAAATATATGATCTGACCATTAAGTTGGTGAAAAGTTCTTCAGTGAGTTTCAGAAATCTGACATGGAATAAATATGCAAAGAATTGTGTTTTTCTTCAAATATTGATAACTCTAAATTTTACTCACCCATGGCAAAATGAAGTTTTAAAAATATTAATACTTAAAGATATACTGGGCTACAGAAAGAAATAAGCATTTATTTATATAAGGTTATTGGTAGCTTTCTAGTAAAGAAACAAAACACTCATTGTGCAAGAGTAGTAAGAAAACTAATTATAAGACTAATAACTTCCTTGAAAAATAATGATCAGTCATATTTATTTCCTAAGCTAAGTGAAAAGCAAATAACTGTTCATTGTACTTTTATATGTATTTAGTATAAAAGAAGTATTTTATTTTATAATGAAAATTTGTTTTAAGGAAAAGCAGTGATTATAGCAGTAATCAATCCTAAGTAAATATATTTAAGGAAAATGTACTTTATATATACATGCATGGGCATACACGGATACACATACACACTACACACACACATGCACACAGAGACAAATGTACTTACTCCAGTGGGCTGGAAAATGAGACCATCCATTTCATGGCTGACTTCTTTGGCAAAGTTTCCTTCAAGTAGCTATAAAATAAACACACATATTTTTAGAAACACAATAATCACTTTAAAAGTTTTTTAATTTTTTGTAAGCTTTATAAGAACTTCTTAATACATAAGCTTTAAAAATGGAAATACAAAATGGGGGAGAGGGGTGATCCAGAGGGATCTAGGTTAATATACTGTAAGATTATTTTTTAATATATGAAGGTTTCCATTCCATGGCAGGCTAGATATCTCGAACAACAGTTCTAACTACAATAACCAAAATGATGGATAAAATATTTAAAAAAATTTTTTTCTTCTTCAGTTTTATTAAGATATAATTGACATACAGCACTCATCTCATACAGATACAAAATAAAAATAAATATATTTTTTCCTTGTGATGAGAACTCAGGATTTACGCTCTTAACAACTTTCATATATAACATGCAGCAGTGTTAATTATATTAGTCATGCTGTATATTACATCCCTAGTACTTATTTATCTTACGACGGTGGTCAAAGGTACAAACTTCCAGTTATAAAACATATTTTTAAATGCACTATGCTGAGCCAGCATAAAAGGAAGGAAGGCATAGGCCAAAACCGAAACAAAAGTAGAAACGTTGGGAAGTAATAAATAAAGGGAATAAAAATAAACATACACAAAAAAGGAGAGAGCAGAGAATCTTGCTTGGGGATAGATGGAGCCGGGATAAGATTCTCTGAGAATGGGTAAAAAGAAGCTAGCTCAAACATGGGGATCGCAGCCCCAAAATGCATTATCTGTGTTTTCCCCAAACCTTCAAGCAGAAAAATTTAACCTTTCTTTTTGTCCTACTTTTTGCCTCATTTTTTGTCTTTATTACATTTTTTTTCAAGCAAAAAAACTGCATTGCAAGGAATACACAGCATGAATTACAAATAACAAGCTTTTTCAATGCCATATCTACTGAAAAGCAGAGTTATAGGCCCAACGCTCTCTAATTAGTTCTGAACAAGTAGTTTTAAATGCTTCTCTTCCATGGATTTTTATATTATTCTGAAGAACTGAACATATGCATCACTGAGTGAGGACCTACACACTGATTTTCTGCATCTCAGGGAAGAGAGCAGAAGATACTTTCACAGAGCCAGGTAATAATGTCATGTGACCCAGAGTCTGGCCAACTACCAAAAAAACATTTAGGATGGTTCTGGGATTCAAATATGTTCCACCAAAATTTTGGATATGCTGTGTGTTATTCAATCACAATCTTTCATCACAATCACATCCTCTAAAAAACCACTACACTTAAAGGCAGGTTTGCATTCCAAAAGCAACAATCAAAATGTCCAGTATATTGCACATGCCACAAGATCTGTGATTCTCCTCCCAAACTGTGACTTCATCTTCTCTGCCATTTCATTCCTTGAAATCTGTAATTTCTCTAAACTGGGGGCAGTTCAGCAAAGAAAAGTAAGAGCAATCCTAGTTTCTAGCTGCTTTAAGACCAATTTGAGTTTGAATAATCACACTTCCGTAAAGCTGTAATGCTCCTTAGTCAAATTCATGGGGACAGAAATTACAGAGTCTTGGGGAGGAGAGAACGAGGTGTTAGCGTTTGATGGGTACAGAGTCTCAGTTTGGAAAGATGAAAAAGATCTGGAAATATAAGATGGCAATGGTTACACAACAATGTGAATGTACTTAAAGCCACTGAAATGTATGCTTAAAAATGATTAAATGGTCAATTTCATGCTACGCATATTTTACCACAATTCTGTTTCAACTGTAATGCTCTTGATATTTTCTTTTTTGTTGTGTTTTGTTCTTCCGTCTTATTATGACACTAAGAAAGTGGGGAGCTTGCAGACTGGGACTCTTAGAGCCATACTATCCAGAGTTTGGCCAAATAGGTAAAAATTTCAGACCAGATCTGAAATTGATCTCCAATTCATTCATAGGTTTAAATGACCTACCCATATAAGGAGGAAACTGCTGAAGTAAAAGTGCAATATGGATTAAAAGTACTGATTTCTTATAGTGAACTAATGATGGGTAAAGGGTCAAACAAGAAAAAAAATGTATAAATTTGATAATTCTTGTACTTCATCATGTAAGAAAAGGTAACCTACTAAATTTATAGCATAAAATCCTGCTGAGGAATGAAGCAATGAAAACAAAATGCCACAATTATCTTTTTAAAAACACTTTTCAAAGGTTAAACAATTTGTTCTTTTATAGTAGGTACATCATTTACGGCAACTAAACATAGCTTTTCCATTCTTAGACCATCTTTCTCCCATTCATATACTGGACCATCCCTGTAGATAAAGTATATATAAAGTTAACAGGATAAAGTATAGTGTTGGCAAGACTCTAGATAACATGATGTTACCTGCTGCAGAAATGAAAGTAACTTCCTTTTTTATTTTACTCTAACTTTTTAAGAATCAGAGAATTTAAGGGACTATGAAACTTCTTAGGTCAAAAGAATACTGCTTGTTTTCACTCGTTTTACTGCTTATTGATTACTCTAGGCAATATTTCTTTCTTTACTTAATACATTTACAATATTACCTAGCATATATTAAAGACCTACTATAAAGTGTTGTTGTGCTTGGTTCTTAATATATGTACATCATTCAAAACACACAACTCCTCATGAGATGTATAATTTTTAATTTTATATTACTATTCACTTCACCAGAAAAGGAAACTGAGACCATCAGCAATTAAGTGACTAGCTTCAAGTCAGACAGCTAAAAAAGTAAAATCACTCAGAACAGATTTCAATCAGACTTTAATTAAAAATAAGAAAATAGGGGACTTCCCTGGTGGCACAGTGGTTAAGAATCTGCCTGCCAATGCAGGGGGCACGGGTTCCATCCCTGGTCTGGAAAGATCCCACATGCTGCAGAGCAACTAAGCCCGTGCACTGACGAACCTGCGTGCCACAACTACTGAAGCTCATGCGCCTAGAGCCCGTGCTCCGCAACAAGAGAAGCCACGGCAATGAGAAGCCTGCACACCGCAACGAAGAGTGGCCCCCGCCCACCAAAACTAGAGAAAGCCTGCGTGCAGCAACGAAGACCCAACGCAGCCAGAAATAAATAAATAAAATAAATAAATTTATTTGAAAAAAAAAAAAGGAAATAACCAGAGAAAGTCTCTGACTCTCTGAAACAAATGCCCCAAAGACTTCTGAAACTTCCCACGTATATAGGTCCTCCAATCATCATTTAAAAATACAGACTTTAAATGTATTGTAGCATGTATTATATGAGTAAGATACATACAAAGGGAGGTAAAATTCTTAGGGTGGAGGGAAGTCTTTTTTCAGTGATAAAATCTAAAAATTTTCTTAATTTATGTAATAAATATATATAATTCATTTATTCATATTAGAAATCACATATATAAAATAATATGTTAAATTTAAAATATTGCTTTTTTCCAATCATAATTCCTGAAAGAAAATTTATCCAAACTTATTATGGGCATCTTCTGTATATCAGTGTCTTTATCGTTAGAGCCAATAAAGTCACTTAACACATTTCCATTATTTTCACTGCTATCTCTGAGTTATAGCATACTTCAAATTATACATGAGACCGTCACTACAGATGTTATCTTAAGCTACAAGTACCGTTTGAATAACATTAGCAAAGTTTCTCCCCCCTCATCCATTCCTTAGGTCTGTATTCATAATCTTCAAAGTGTTCACCATGTTTAAGGTTATCCTTTTTTTTTCCTTTTCCTTTCTTTCTTTCCTTCCTCCCTGCCTTCCTTCCTTTCTTTCTTTCTTTATGGCTGTGTTGGGTCTTCTTTGCTGTGCACAGGCTTTCTCTAGTTGCGGCCACGGGGGGCCACTCTTCGTTGCGGTGCGTGGGTTTCTCATTGCGGTGGCTTCTCTTGTTGTGGAGCACGGGCTCTAGTCACACGGACTCAGTAGTTGTGGCTTGCGAGCTAGTGGCGCACGGGCTTTGTTGCTCCATGGCATGTGGGATCTTTCCGTACCAGGGATCGAACCCATGTACCCTGCACTGGCAGATGGATTCTTAACCACTGCGCCACCAGGGAAGCCCCTAAGGTTATCTTTTAAAAGCTTTTTATGGGAAAGTTCCACTTTTACTTACAGTGTAAAATATGTCTAACCTGACAATAAAATTTTTAAAAGCAGACAATCTATAAAATCATAGCTTTTGTTAAGGTTTAGAGTGTTGAGGTTTCCACAAAATCAGGTAAACTGAATCCCAGGCACTCCAAAGAAAAATGAGACACATGAACCCATTCACCTTTGGAAGAGCATAAGAGGAAAAAATGGCTGCCACAAAAGTGGGTACAAAGAAAAACTGAAAGTTTGATCAATTCTTAAAAACCAAGTGTGGGTTAGTATAACAGTATAGAATCCCTGGAAGCTCCAAACACAAGAGGACTCCAAACCTACTCACTAGCTCTATTCCCCAGGTTTCTATCAGGATTCACAGGAAAGATCAGGGGTAGGACAAGAAAGATGAGAAAGCCTCACCTTAGTTGCAAACAGACATAAAATCCTTTCCAGACCCTTCCTGATAAGAAGTAAAGGCCATCTGAGGATAAAGTCTCTGCAGCTACACACGGGTCCAGAAACAGCCTTGGTCCAAGGATATTATATTGATAAAAAGGAGAAAAACTTGCTCCTGCCAAAACATCCCACCTATGCAAGGCAAAATTCAGCTGCCAAGAGGGAGAGGTCAGCCCACTGAGGGGAAACCCATCCCTGAGACTCAGGTGCTCAGGGTCTGCTTAACAGCAAGGCTTGAGGAGGAAAATTAACAAAACCCCACAGTCTGCACAAATCAGGCACTGAGTGACAAGAAACAGTCGATTACATATGAGGGAGAATGCAAGAGCACAAAAATAGACCACTATGTGGTATAGGCAAGCAGAGCCCACTGAAAGCTACAAGTGAAGCAGGAACACTGGAGAAAACCCATTTTATACTCCAGTTCTCTCAATAAGCTCAAGTAACAGAAGTTATCTGCTTAAGGAATCTGAAGGCTTCGGAGCACAGAAGATAACTATATAGCAATACAAACCCATGTTAAATACAGACTATTCAACCACTAACCCCGCCTCCAGCAAATGAAGCTTATTAAACTTAAAGGAGAGGTTCACCCATTACTAAGCACAAAGACATCTACCTCAGTATATATTGTTCATACAGAAAAAAATGCCCAGCATCCAATCAAAAATTACCACACACACATACAAAGCAAGAAGAAAATGACCTACATTCAATAGATAAGGCAGTCAATAGAAAAAAACATAGGGATGGCCCATATTTTGGAAATATCAAAGATTTTAAAATAACTTTAACATTTTAAAGGAAAAGGTGGAAAACATGCATAAGCAAACATGGAATTTCACCAAAAAGTTGAAAATAATAAAAAATAAGACAAATGGAAATGCAAGAAATAAAAACATAATATCAAAGAAAAAGAATGCTAATCAATGGGAATGACAATCAATGGGATTATCCACTGACTGGATAGAACAAAGGAAAGAATCACTGAACTTGAAGAAGAAAAGAGTGTAGCACTTTTTCCAACTGAAATACAAAAAGGCAAAAGGGGAGATGTTGGGGTGGCAGGGGTCGGGAGGAACAGAATGAGGAATCAAAGAGCAACGGTAAAGATGTCTTAAAAATACTTACAACACGTAGACAGAAAACCAGAAAGAATATGGAGGACTGTAACAACAATGAAACAACGTGACCTATTTGACATTTTATAGAACACTGTACCCAACAATAGGAGAAAATACTTTCCTTTTCCAAGTGCATACAACACATTTATAGGTCAAAGTCATACAAGATATGACTGTGCTCCCACAGCCTACAGTTTTAAAACATTCTGTCTGTACAGAAGTAAGCTGATTCGACATTTAACAGTTTAACTTCCTCTATTCAAATGTAATCTCTGTGAGGTTAAGTATCACACCTAATTGTTCCTGTATTTTTATTTTATTTTATTTTTTTTGCGGTACGTGGGCCTCTCACTGCTGTGCCACGGAGCACAGGCTCCGGACGCACAGGCCCAGCGGCCATGGCTCATGGGCCCAGCCGCTCTGCGGCACGTGGGATCCTCCCAGACCGGGTCACGAACCCGTGACCCCTGCATCAGCCGGTGGACCCTCAACCACTGCACCACCAGGGAAGCCCTGTTCCTGTATTTTAAGCACCTAAAAACATAGTCAAATATACTATCATTTAAAAAGTCAATAGATTAAGCAAATAAGCTCAAAGTGTCAGGTTAACCAGAAGCATAACTTAACTTTATTTCATCCATGTGGAACCAAATCCACTCATCCTAAAGATTAATGCACATTTATTAATAAAATAAGGCTATGAAATTAGCTAACAATTCATTATGTGTATGGTAACACAGTTTAAAACTGTTTGCCATTTTGCTGCAAAAAACTTAATCCCCCAGGGACTCCCACAGGTTTGATAATTTACTAGAAGGCCTTAGAACTCAGAAAAGCACTATATTTATTGCTTAATTTTGGTAAATACATACTGAGAATAACTTTAATGAAATTAAGTTGGTCTCTCCTAAAACCAGTAATAAATACAATTTTGCAAAGTTCAATCATTCTTTTTTAAAGGGAATACTACTTAGATCTCCAAAACCATTTATGTGACCAGACATTTTCTTTCCTTTTCAGGTTCACAGTATATAGAAGTAGACTTCAGTTAAATTTGTTTGTGGATGGGTAAAATTACATCCACAATAAAGAGTTCAAAAAAGATAATGATACTATTCCTTTAATGTCTTCAACGTATTTTCTTTTGGTTTATAATTCAACAAACATGGCAAACTGCCGTAAGATTTTAATTCAGAAATATACAGCTGTTATTATAACACCTGTAAACTAGAGCAAATATTTAATATTTAGAGTACTGTTCTTCCTTACCTTAAGTATCCCCCAAAAGTATACTTTTATAAACTTTTAGAAGAAAAAGGGGGTAATACGAATTAGGGGTCTCCACCCCTGGGGACCAGGCCGCACAGCGGAGGTGAGCAGTGGGCAAGCTAGAAGCTTCATCTGCCGCTCCCCATCGCTCCCCGTCGTCCACATTACTGCCTGAGCCATCCCCCACCCCCTCCACCTCCCCACCCCGTGTCTGTGGAAAAACTGTCTTCCAGAAGCCGGTCCTTGGTGCCAAAAAGGTTGGGGACAACTGATATAAATCATCTTTTTTTTCTAAAATGACTTCTTAGCATTTCAAATGGACTACAGAAAAGAAAAGGATGTTAAGGGGAAGGTTTGAAGTAGGAAGAGTCCAGTACACTAACAGATACAGTAACAGAGAAGGCCAGGTAGGGCTCACGGATTAAAGAGCCCCAAGAAGAAAGAATAAAAAGAGCAACTTCTAAAAAGGGTGCTTAAAGAGCTCATGCAACTAATATACACATGCCTCCACATAATCCCCATCCCAATGGTAGACTCTCATAGCAATTTACAGCTACTTCCAAGACTTTACTTTCTGCTTTTGTATAAAGAGTCCTAATCCTCTGGTCATATCCACCAGCTACTCTAACTTTAACCCTAATTTTTCAATGCCATCTATCAAACTCACAACAAGGACTTTAGCACTTGGGTCATGGTCTTCTTCTTCATGTGCGCCGCCATCCTGCAGGTCCACTTGTATGTGGATATTTTTCAATAAATATGTACTACAGTACTATACGACCCGTGGGTGGTTGAATCCAAGGATGTAGAACAGAGGACCAACTATAAAGTTATACTGGAATTTTTGACTCCACAGAGAGTCAGGGCCCCTAACCCCTGTGAAATTCAAGGGTCAACCATATTCTACACTGGTTTTCTATAGTAAGAGTACACTATTGCTTCCCAGAAAACACTGGCTACACAACATTGCTCTGATTATGACCATTGTTCTTAAATGTTTCTTCTGCACATCATACTTATGATAGCCACATTCCATGTGTTCATATAAACTTCATTTAAATATCCCACTAACCTCCACACATGTTCAACAAAGTAAGCAAGACTGATGGCACACACTGGTGGAAAACAAAGTAAAAAACAAATAGATGCTCTGATCTCAGCCTAATCTATTCAAACACCTGGTTTATTTGAACCAATTTTATGAGCTAGCATGGAGTCCCTCTCTCTATCAGGAAAGATATACTTGCCTTTTTCACAGCCCATATTTTTTCACATCTCTGAAAACAAGACATATTTTACAATTGATGATATAGCATATTTTAATTGGCAGAGGTCTCTCAAATCCAGTGGTACATAAAATAAGGGAATGGTCTTATAATTAATAGCATCTTATTTGGTAAAACAAGGTACAGAAAACATGGTTCTGGGTGAACAAGAGAGTCCTCTGATAACCTTATGAAACTTCATTACTTAATGCTGCAGAACAAGATATAGCCAGTCCCCAACTTATGATGGTTCTACTTACTTTTCAACTTTATGATGGTCTGAAAGCGATACACATTCACTAGAAACTGTACTTCGAATTTTGAATTCTGAGCTTTTCCCCTTTTCCCAGGTTAGCAAAATACAGTACAATACTCTCTGGTGATGCTGGCAATGGCAGCTAGCCACAGCTCTCAGTCAGCCAAGTCATCATGAGGGTGAACAACTTATACACCTAGAACTCTTATGTACCCACACAACCATTCTGTTTTTCACTTTTGAAACAGTACTCAATAAATTACATAAGCTATTCAACACTTTATTTAAAAATAGGCTTTGTGTTGTATGATTCTGTCCAATTGCAAGCTAATGTAAATGTTCTGAGCACATTTAACGTTGGCTAAGCTAAGCTGCTATGATGCCGTAACCCTGTCACAAGTCAAGGAAGATTATCCATGCACCAGAATCACACCTGTGATTTACAATTTGTTCTCATGTATTTGTCTTCAGAATCTTAAGCCTTATTAGCAAGAATGCTGGAACTGAGGAGTTTAAGGCTTCTCTAAAGTGACTTCTGAAAGTATTTGTAAAACCACACCCAATTAATTAGATTTACAGGATTAGGCCACATATTAGGATTAATCTGTGACCCTACAATCCAATCAAGTTCTTTAGTGCTTCACTTGCACCCTGTGAGGTCATCATCACAGACTAAATTTCTATGACTAAACATTATACAATATATATTCAAATATATTTACTACTGCCATAAGTAGTAAAGCACATAAAATAAGGAGCCCCAAGTCCATTTTCCTAGAAATTTTGTAATTATTTTAAAATTTTATTGCAATCCTTCAACAATGACACATTTTTTTAATATTTTACTTTTGGTAAGACTGGCTCTATTTGGGGTATAAAAATGACTAGATGTGTGTTCGATAACCAAGAAACACAATCTAACTAAAAAATGTATGTCCCTGGTTTTCCTAATCCACTCAAAAGATTACATTTTCACAACCATGTCTCCAAGTCCATTCTAATTTATAATCATCTTTTCAGTTCTTGAGGGAGAACTGAAACACAAATTGCAGGTTTCAAGAAAGTCTGAAATTGCTAATTATCTACTCTTCAAGCAATGTGATGAGGGCAGTGAATTTTTTTTCTTTAGAAAAAAAAGATGTACTACTATAAAAGTTACTTGTGCTGGAACTAAGTACCCTCCATCATTTCAACAATGATCAATAGAAGGCTCACTTAATTTTCTATGCAACTAGAAAGGGCAAAGGCTATTATTTAACTTCAATCTTTCATTTTAAAATTCTAATAAAACTACTAGGTCAGACATTACTACCAAAATACTGGCTCACATTGGTAAGAGTTATACACTTAAAAAAAAAAAGTGTTCAGCTGAAATTGAAGACACTTGTATGATAAGTCAACCCTGTGCCTTTGTTAACCTGTAGTAAATTCACAACCACAGTTGGTTAGAATAATTTATCAGATTTTTTTAGAAAAGGAACTGCCTCCTAATCACTTTAGAGGCCAATAATTATTTTTTCTTCTGAATCTACCAATACCTATCTCCTGGATGTTAATTGTAAAAAAATTTTTAAGCTCTTATACTGAGCAAACATATAGAAATTTCCCCACATAACAATTATGAGTCCATAGAAATGTTTAAAATATATTTGGCACCAGATATAATGATTTCTGCATGCTTCAGTGAACAAGATTTACTACCCCAAAAGAAGTTTCCTGGGACAATAAATCTTGAGGCTCACTATACCAAAGAAACTAAGAATTCTCTTTATTATGCATTACGGTGATTTTCTTAAATTCTCCTCTGAAATGGTAAATGAATGAGACTGAAAGGATCCATCAGGCCATATTCAATTTCAATGATAAATGACATATTAATAGACTAGATAATACAAAAATAAACACCAGAAATATGAGAATATATAAAGTTAGCCTCATTTCATCTTGTGTCTGCCTTTAAACCAAAATAGTTTCACCATTATATTTGTAATTACATAAAAAAATTAGGCATAATCATTGAGAACCTCTATGTGTGAAGAACAGTTCTGCACATTTAGGCAAGGTTTTTTTCTTCTCTTCAACCACAGTTATACTAAAATACTCTCAAAGCTACTTTTTCTTTTACTGTGATACAAACAATAAAACACTGATAAAGTCATATAACATTTATATATATAAATAACACACTTTACGGCTAGATTTTCTTTATGAACTACTAGTGTTAGACATACAAGAACTATAAATTTATATTTAAGGATAAACTAAGAAAAGAAAGAAAAGGCAATACCTAGAAAGTAAATCTGAATGCCAGATGAAATACATACATACATAAAACCTAAACTTCCTACCTAGCAAAGTATGCAAGAAAATAATAGATGAATATTTATAAAATCCTTATTAAACTAGATGAGTTCATGCCCTTGAAATTAAATGTAGTAAAAAAAAAAAAAAAAGCTTTTGTAATTCTCTGCTTAATCCTCTCAACAGTTATTAGAGAGGAGATCTTCACATTCATTACTCTTTCATCCTACATAGCAAATATTTTACTTTCAAAACAGTAATAAATAAATCATTGTAAAAATATTTTCCACAGAATTTTAATAAAGCAGTCAAACTGGACACGAGAAAGTAAAACGACTCCAAGCAGAGAAAAGCAATAAATTCATTGCTAGAAACTTTTAAGAGATTATTAGGTCTTTTCTTTTTCCTTTCCTTTTCCTTTTTTTTTCTTTTTAATTTGAGTGTGTGAGATGAAAGAGGAGGATGGAGTCTTGCTTATTTTTTTTTAATCAAGCATAATTTCCTAAAACCATTCAAGATTGACTCCTTGCACGGTATTCCACTACATCCTAACTACATACAACCCTGCAGGGGACATAACTAACTACCCCTAAGGGAAAGGTGTGGAGAAGTGGAGAGAGGCAGGCAAGCAGGAAATGAAGAAAGACAACTTAGTAGAAATAACTTAGCAGAAACAGAACTTTTCAAATGGGAAATAATCCCAGTTCAGGCTTAGTCACATTAAAGAAAAAATGTGGACTTTACCAAACAAGACGGCTATGCATGTGTGGTGGCTAGAGGCAGATGAGAAGTCTCTGTACCTTCCTTTCAATGTTGTTGTGAACCTAAAACTGCTCCAAAAATAAAGTTTTTTCAAAAAATAAATTAATAATAATATATTAAGATTAAGTAGGGCTAATCCCAGGAACAAAAGAAAGCTTCAGTGTTAGGATATATTTCCATTTAATACATAAAATAAACAAATCTAAGCAGAAAAAAAAAAACCAGTATTCTATCTATAGTAGATAAAAAGCAATTGGACAACATTGAATACCTTTCTTGATTAAAAGTAAAATGACTCAGTAAAATAGAACCAAACATTCACTTGCTCAATCTGATAAAATAGATTTCAGACTCAAAGACAGCATACAATACTTTAAAGAAACACTAGAAGCATTCCCACACAAATCAAGAACAAGACAAGGATCCCTATAACTATTACTACAATTTAAAATTGTACTTGTGTGTACTGAATTAGACACGAAAAAAGTTAATGTATAAAAGAACTAAAGCGATAGCTTCAAGATGGCGGAAGAGTAAGACGTGGAGATCACCCTCCTCCCCACAAATACATCAGAAATACAGCTACATGTGGAAAAACTCCTACAGAACACCTACTGAACGCTGGCAGAAGACCTCAGACCTCCCAAAAGGCAAGAAAATACCCACATACCTAGGTAGGGCGAAAGAAAACAGAAAAAACGGAGACAAAGAATGGGGACGGGACCTGCACCTCGGGGAGGGAGCTGTGAAGGAGGAAAAGTTTCCACACACTAGGAAGCTCCTTCACTGGCAGAGACGGGGGGTGGGCAGGGGGGAAATCTTCGGAGCCACAGAGGAGAGAGCAGCAACAGGGGGTGAGGAGGGCAAATCAGAGAGATTCCCACCCAGAGGATCGGTGCCGACCAGCACTCACCAGCCCGAGAGGCTTGTCTGCTCACCCGCTGGGACAGGTAGGGGCTGGGAGCTGAGGCTCAGGATTCAGAGGTCGGATCCCAGGGAGAGGACTGGAGTTGGCGGCGTGAACACAGTCTGAAGGGGACTAGTGAGCCCCAGCTAGTCGGGAGGGAGTCTGAGAAAAAGTCTGGACCTACCTAAGAGGCAAGAGACCATTGTTTTGGGGTGTGTGAGGAGAGGGGATTCAGAGCACCGCCTAAATGAGCTCCAGAGACGGGCGCGAGCCACGGCTATCAGTGTGGACACCAGCAACGGGCATGAAACACTAAGGCTGCTGCTGCAGCCACCAAGAAGCCTGTGTGCAAGCACAGGTCACTCTCCACACCTCCCCTCCCGGGAACCTGTGCAGCCCACCACTGCCAGGGTCCCAAGATCCAGGGACAACTTCCCCAGGAGAACACATGGCGTGCCTCAGGCTGTTGTTGGTACATCACACTGGCCTCTGCTGCCACAGGCTCGCCCTGCATTCCATGCCCCTCCCTCCCCACCCCCCACCCCCCCACCCCCCCCCGCCGCCACACCGGCCTGAGTAAGCCAGAGCCCCTGAAGCAGCCGCTGCTTTAAGCTGGTCCTGTATGGGTGGGGAACAGACGTCCTCAGGTGACCTACATGCAGAGGCGGGGCCAAAGCCAAAGCTGAACCCCAGGAGCTGTGCGAACAAAGAAGAGAAAGGGAAATCTCTCCATGCAGCCTCAGGAGCAGCGGATTAAATCTCCACGATGAAATTGAGGTACCCTGCATCTGTGGAATACCTGCATCTGTGGAATACCTGAATAGACAATCATCCCAAAATTGAGGCAATAGACTTTGGGATCAACTGTAGACTTCGGGTTCAGTTTCTGCATCTAATTTGTTTCTGGTTTTATGTTTATCTTAGTTTAGTATTTACAGCTTATTATCAATGGTAGATTTGTTTATTGATTTGGTTTCTCTCTTCCTTTTTTTTTAATATATATATTTTTTTCCTTTTTCTCCTTTTGTGAGTGTGCATGTGTATGCTTCTTTGTGTGATTTTGTCTGTATAGCTTTGCTTTTACCATGTGTCCTAGGGTTTTCTGTCTGTCTTTTTTTTTTTTAAGTATAGCTTTTAGCACTTGTTATCATTGGTGGATGTTTTTTGGTTTCGTTGCTCTCTTTCTTGCTTTTTTTTACTTTTTTATTTTTAATAATATTTTTTATTTTAATAACTTTTATTTCATTTTTCATTCTTTTTTTTTTCCTCCCTTTTCTTCTGAGCTGGGTGGCTGACAGAGTCTTGGTGCTTCAGCTGGGTGTCAGGCCTGAGCCTCTGCTGTGGGAGAGCCATGTTCAGGACATTGATCCACCAGAGACCTCCCAGCCCCATGTAATATCAAACAGCGAAAGCTCTCCCAGAGATCTCCATCTCAACGCTAAGACCCACCTCCACTCAATGACCAGCAAGCTACAGTGCTGGACACTCTATGCAAAACAACTGACAAGACAGGAACACAACCCCACCCATTAGCAGAAATGTTGCCTAAAATCATAATAAGTTCACAGACACCCCAAAACACACCACCAGACGTGGACCTGCCCACCAGAAAGACAAGATCCAGCCTCATCCACCAGAAAGACAAGATCCAGCCTCATCCACCAGAACACAGGCACCAGTCCCCTCCGCCTACACGACCCACTGAACCAACCTTACCCACTGGGGGCAGACACCAAAACCAAAGGGAACTACAAACCTGCAGCCTGAGAAAAGGAGACCCCAAACGCAGTAAGTTAAGCAAAAGGAGAAGACAGAGAAATACACAGCAGATGAAGGAGCAAGGTAAAAACCCACCAGACCAAACAAATGAAGAGGAAATAGGCAGTCTACGTGAAAAAGAATTCAGAGTAATGACAGTAAAGATGATCCAAAATCTTGGAAATAGAATGGAGAAAATATAAGAAACGTTTAATAAGGACCTAGAAGAAACAAACAATGATGACCAACACAATAAATGAAATTAAAATTTCTCTACAAGGAAACAATAGCAGAATAACTGAAGAATAAGAATGGATACGTGACTTGGAAGATAAAATAGTGGAAATAACTAGTGCAGAGCAGAATAAAGAAAAAAGAGTAAAAAAAATTGAGGACAGTCTCAGAGACCTCTGGGAAAACATTAAACGCACCAGCATTTGAATTATAGGGGTCCCAGAAGAAGAGGAGAAAAAGAAAGGGACTGAGAAAATATTTGAAGAGATTATACTTGAAAACTTCCCTAATATGAGAAAGGAAATAGTCAATCAAGTCCAGGAAGCACACAGAGTGCCAGACAGGATAAATCCAAGGAGAAACATGCCAAGACACATATTAATCAAACTATCAAAAAAAGAAAAAATATTAAAAGCAGAAAGGGAAAAACAACAAGTAACATACAAGGGAATCCCCATAAGGTTAACAGCTGATCTTTTAGCAGAAACTCTGCAAGCCAGAAGGGAGTGGCAGGACAAATTTTAAGTGATGAGAAAGAAAAACCTACAACCAAGATCACTCTACCCGGCAAGATCTCATTCAGATTCGACGGAGAAATTAAAACCTTTAGAGACAAGAAAAAGTTAAGAGAATTCCACACCACCAAACTAGCTTTACAACAAATGCTAAAGGAACTTCTCTAGGCAGGAAACATAAGACGAGGAAAAGACCTACAATAACAAACCCAAACCAATTAAGAAACTGGTAATAGGAACACACATATCAATAACTGCCTTAAATGTAAATGGATTAAATGCTCCAACCAAAAGACACAGACTGGCTGAATGGATACATAAACAAGACCCATATATATGCTGTCTACAAGACACCCACTTAAGACCTAGGGACACATAAAGACTGAAAGTGAGGGAATGGAAAAAGATATTCCACGCAAATGGAAATCAAAAGAAAGCTGGGGTAGCAATTCTCATATCAGACATAATAGACTTTAAAATAAAGACGATTACAAGAGACAAAGAAGGACACTACAAAATGATCAAGGGATCAATCCAAGAAGAAGATATAACAATTGTAAATATTTATGCACCCAACATAGAAGCACCTCAATACATAAGGCAAATGCTAACAGCCGTAAGAGAAGAAATACACAGTAACACAATCATAGTAGGGGACTTAAACACCTCGCTTTCACCAATGGACAGATCAACCAAAGTGAAAATAAATAAGGAAACACAAGCTTTAAATGATACATTAAACAAGATGGACGTAATTGATATTTATAGGACATTCCATCCAAAAACAACAGAATACACTTTCTTCTCAAGTGCTCATGGAACATTCTCCAGGGTAGATCATAGCTTGGGTCACAAATTAAGCCTTGGTAAATTTTAAAAAACTGAAATCATATCAAGTATCTTTTCCGACCACAACGCTATGAAACTAGGTATCAATTACAGGAAAAAATGTGTATAAACTACAAACACATGAAGGCTAAACAATACACTACTAAATAACCAAGAGATCACTGAAGAAATCAAAGAGGAAATCGAAAAATACCTAGGAACAAATGACAATGAAAACACAACAACCCAAAACCTATGGGATGCAGCAAAAGCAGTTCTAAGACAGAAGTTTATAGCAATATAATCCTACCTCAAGAAACAAGAAACATCTCAAGTAAACAACCTAATCTTACACCTAAAGCAATTAAAGAAAGAACAAAAAAACCCACAAAGTTAGCAGAAGAAAAGAAATCATAAAGATCAGATCAGAAATAAATGTAAAATAAATGAAGGAAACAATAGCTAAGATCAATAAAACTAAAAGCTGGTTCTTTGAGAAGATAAACAAAATTGATAAACCACTAGCCAGACTCATCAAGAAAAAAAGGGAGAAGACTCAAATCAATAGAATTAGAAATGAAAACGGAGAAGTAACAACTGACACTGCAGAAATACAAAGGATCATGAGAGATTACTACAAGCAACTCTATGCCAATAAAATGCACAACCTGGAAGAAATGTACAAATTCTTAGACAGCTATAACCTTCCAAGACTGAACCAGGAAGAAACAGAAAATATAAACAGACCAATCACAAGCACTGAAATTGAAACTGTGATTAAAAATCTTCCAACAAACAAAAGTCCAGGACCAGATGGCTTCACAGGTGAATTCTATCAAACATTTAAAGAAGAGCTAACACCCATCCTTCTCAAACTCTTCCAAAACATTGTAGAGGAAGGAACACTCCCAAACTCATTCTACAAGGCCACCATCACCCTGACACCAAAGCCAGACAAAGATACTACAAAAAAAAGAAAATTACAGACTACTATCACTGATAAATATAGATGGACAACTCCTCAACAAAATACTAGCAAAGAGAATCCAACACCACATTAAAAGGATCATACACCATGATCAAGTGGGTTTTATCCCAGGAATGCAAGGATTCTTCAACATACACAAATCAATCAATGTGATAAACCATATTAACAAATTGAAGGAGAAAAACCACATGAGCATCTCAATAGATGCAGCAAAAGCTTTTGACAAAATTCAACACCCACTTATGATAAAAACTCTCCAGAAAGCGGGCATAGAGGGCACCTACCTCAACATAATAAAGGCCACATACGACAAACCCACAGCAAACATCATTCCCAATGGTGAAAAACTGAAAGCATGTCCTGTAAGATCAGGAACAAGACAACGATGTCCACTCTCACCACTATCATTCAACATAGTTTTGCAAGTCCTAGCCACGGCAATCAGAGAAGAAAAAGAAATAAAAGGAATACAAATTGGAAAAGAAGAAGTAAAACTGTCACTATTTGCAGATGACATGATATTATACATAGATAATCCTAAAGGTGCCACCAGAAAACTACTAGAGCTATTCGATGAATTTGGTAAAGTAGCAGGATACAAAATTAATGCACAGAAATCTCTTGCATTCCTATACACTAATGATGAAAAATCTGAAAGAGAAATTAAGGAAACACTCCCATTTACCACTGCAACAAAAAGTATAAAATACCTAGGAATAAACCTACCTAAGGAAACGAAAGACCTGTATGCAGAAAACTATAAGTCACTGATGAAAGAAATTAAACAGGATACAAACAGATGGAGAGATATACCATGTTTTTGGATTCCAAGAATCAACATTGTGAAAATGACTATACGACCCAAAGCAATCTACAGATTCCATGCAATCCCTATCAAACTACCAATGGCATTTTTCCCAGAACTAGAACAAAAAATTTCACAATTTGTATGGAAACACAAAAGACCCCAAATAGCCAAAGCAATCTTGAGAAAGAAAAACGGACCTGGAGGAATCAGGTTCCCTGACTTCAGACTATACTACAAAGCTACAGTAATCAAGACAGTATGATACTGGCACAAAAACAGAAATATAGATCAATGGAACAAGACAGAAAGCCCAGAGATGAACCCACACACATATGGTCACCTTATCTTTGATAAAGGAGGAAAGAATATACAATGGAGAAAAGACAGCCTCTTCAATAAGTGGTGCTGGGAAAACTGGACAGCTACATGTAAAAGAATGAAATTAGAACACTCCCTAACACCATACACAAAAATAAACACAAAATGGATTAAAGGCCTAAATGTAAGGTCAGACACTATAAAACTCTTAAAGGACAACACAGGCAGAACACTCTATGACATACATCCCAGCAAGATCCTTTTTGACCCACCTCCTAGAGAAATGGAGATAAAAACAAAAGTAAACAAATGGGAACTAATGAAACTTAAAAGTTTTTGCACGGCAAAGGAAACCATAAACAAGACGGAAAGACAACCCTCAGAATGGGAGAAAATATTTGCAAACGAAGCAACTGACAAAGGATTAATCTCCAAAATATACAGGTAGCTCACGCAGCTCAATATCAAAAAAACAAACAACCCAATCCGAAAATGGGCAGAAGATCTAAACAGACATTTCTTCAAAGAAGATATACAGATTGCCAACAAACACATGAAACACATTAGCTCAACATCACTAATCATTAGAGAAATGCAAATCAAAACTACAATGAGGTATCACCTCACACCAGTCAGAATGGCCATCATTAAAAAATGTACAAGCAATAAATGCTGGAGAGGGTGTGGAGAAAAGGGAACCCCTTGCACTGTTAGTGGGAATGTAAATTGATACAGCCACTATGGAGAACAGTATGGAGGTTCCTTAAAAAACTAAAAATAGAACTACCATATGATCCAGCAAACCCACTACTGGGCATATACCCTGAGAAAACCATAATTCAAAAAGAGTCATGTACCACAATGTTCACTGCAGCTCTATTTACAATAGGCAGGACATGGAAGCAACCTCAGTGTCCATCGACAGATGAATGGATAAAGAAGATGTGGCACATATAAACAATGGAATATTACTCAGCCATAAAAAGAAATGAAATTGAGTTATTTGTAGTGAGGTGGATGGACCTAGAGTTGTCATACAGAGTGAAGTAAGTCAGAAAGAGACAAACAAATACCACATACTAACACATGTATATGGAATCTAAAAAAAAAAAAATGTCATGAAGAACCTAAGGGCAAGACAGGAATAAAGACGCAGACCTACTAGAGAATGGACTTGAGGATATGGGGAGGGGGAAGGGTAAGCTGGGACAAAGTAAGAGAGTGGCATGGATATATATACACTACCAAATGTAAAACAGATACCTAGTGGGAAGCAGCCACATAGCACAGGGAGATCAGCCCAGTGCCTTGTGTCCACCTAGAGGGGTGGGATAGGGAGGGTGGGAGGGAGACGCAAGAGGGAGGGGATATGGGGATATATGTGTATTTATAGCTGATTCACTTTGCTATATATAGCAGAAACTAACACACCAATGTAAAACAATTATACTCCAATAAAGATGTTGAAAGAAAAGGACGGAAGGGAGGGAGGGAGCAAGGGAGGGAGGGAGGGAGGGAGGGAGGGAGGGAGGGAGGGAGGAAGGAAGGAAGGAAGGAAGGAAGGAAGGAAGGAAGGAAGGAAGGAAGGAAGGAAAAAAGAGTAAAACTGTGTCAATTTACACCTAATATGACTGGATACTCGGAGAATCAACTGAAAAATAATTATAAACAAGAATCAGATGGAACAAGAGAATTCAATGAAAACACAAAGGCCTAGAATAGAGAAAACAACTTCAAAAAAGAAGTACAAAGTTGGAAGATCAAGTCTGTCTGATTTCAATCTTTACTATAAACAAAGGTAGTCAAGACAGTACTACCACAAAGATAGATAAAAAACATCAAGGGCATAGAACAGAGCATCTAGCAATAGTCCCACACATACATAACAACTTATTTTTTATAAAGATGCAAAAGAAATTCAATGAAAAAAGACCATCTCTTCAATACTTGGTGCAGAAACAATTGGATATCCATATGCAAAACAAACAAACAAAAACCTATCAACAGGCTAAAAACAACCCAAATGACTATGGATTAATTAAGTAAATTATGGTACACTGATAAGATGGAAATCTGTGCATCTATTAAAAAAAAGATTGAAGGAGATCTCCATGTACCAAAACTGGGGCAAGGGGACACAAAATAAATTAGGTAAAAAAAAGCAAGTACAGAAAAGGGCATTAAGAATCACCTCTTGGGTAAGGGTGGTAAGAATATAAATAAATGTATTGCTTGCACATGGATAAAGAAATTCCGATGGATACAATAAATGCTAATAGCAGCGGTTACTCTTCTGAGATGATGATAAATATCTGCTGCCTGTCTGACTTTTAAAATTTTGTTAACCACATTTAATCTATTCAAATAATTCTTTCTTAATTGGCCTTCAAACTGGAAATGCAAATAAATTGTAATTTAAGAAACTGCTACTTCTTATTACTATTTAGGATGCTGTATTCTAACACCCATTTATGTATATTAAGTTAAAAATTAAACAACTCATTATCCCTTCACTAGTTTGACGGATCAAATTCAACAAAATGGAGAGGTTGTTTATAGAGCTATGCTAATAAACTCCTAAAATCAAAGTTATCTTCAAGTTTTTATAGACAGAAATGAAATTCTACTGTTTTCTACCCGAAAGTATGCATTTTTAACACATTTTATGTGTTAAAAACCACATAAAAACTAGGCTTTCTCATAAAAATGATACGTACTTCCCTGACAAATGCTGCATCATTCGTAACACCACTATTTTACAATTCCCAGTAGCAAACATAAAAATAATAAGCAACTCTAGAGCAATAACCTGTCAATCGTAGCTACTATTCTATAACTTGGCGTTACTACAGTCTTACCCTTTAGACCAACTCTGCTGCAAAATGTGCTTTCCCTCTGTATTCTGCAACTTTACACTTTGGTAAGAGAAACTGAGGACAAAAAATTAACAGTAAAAACTGAAAAGGAGGGAAGAGGAGACTTATATGTAAAATTCCAAATAATAGAACTGCTTGAAAAAAAAGAATTTCCTATGATGATTTCAAAGCGTGGTTATATAAGCTAAGTAGAAAGGAGAAAAATTAGAGCATCGTTTTTTCTAGTGAAAAACTACATGAAAAGTTGGTCAACATAACTATATACTTCAGATCCCTAAAGAACTATTTTCTAAGCATTTCTAAGCAGCACTGATTCTGACTAATAAAACTACACTGAGACACATTTTCTGAAATGCTGAACTTTGAATTATGGCAGCGCAAGCTGTCAAAATACATTTTAAAAAAAACGAATGCAAACTGAAACAATTTGGCTTCTGACCAACTTTTACAATGAATTAAAAATTTAGAAAATTTAGAAAGGTGTGGCCCGTGTTAACGTTATCCCTACCCTACCGACTGGGCAGGGCACAGAAGTGTATGGCTCTTTTAGGCAACCCTATAATATTCCTGCTGCCAAAACAGACACAAAAGCAGTGAACTGTGGGAAGGCCATGGCACCAGAAGTCAACCAACAGTCCCATGCCAAGCAGGCATTATGCACAATAAGTGAAAGTAGAATGATAACTTTGTATTTGTTGAGAAGAAAAGATAGGCATTCAACAGTGCTGAGATTATTGCTAATATTACATCCAAGGGCTAATACCAAATTGAGTGGACTTGAGTAGAAGCAGTTAAAATACAACAAAAACTTACATCATCTAACATGTGAGATTATATTAGAAAAAAGTTTAAAACATTTAATTGCTTACATTGCTATTATTTCCTATATTATTCTATCATAACCACCCCTCCTCCAAAACATAATAACTCCATGGTGCATCTTTACTGTCAAATACTGTGCGGCAGTTATAAATCTCTTTGCATGTCATGGAAATATTTCCAAGTTGTACTGTTAAGTGAAATAAGTCTCGGGTTTTCAGTGTCAAAACAACAAAAATAAATAACAAAAGAAAACCTTCCACATGTATGTATATATATATGTAAATTAATTTTTAAAATAAGACTACGTAGTAAACACTGTTGACCTTCAGAAGGCTTAACAGGTGATTTTCACTCTATATAATTCTATCCTGTTTACAGCTTTTTAAAAAACATAATATGAACCAATAGCCATGAATCACAAACTATTATAAGAAACAAGGGGGACTTGCCTGGTGGTCCAGGGGTTAAGACTCCGTGCTCCCAATACAGGGGGCCCGGGTTCAATCCCTGGTCAGGGAACTAGATTCCACATGCCCCAACTAAGAGCCCACATGCCACAAGTAAAGATCCCGAACACCACAACGAAGACCCTGCACGCGGCAACAAAGATCCCGCATTCCACAACTAAGACCCGGCACAGTCAAATAAATAAATATTTTTTAAAAAAGAAAACAAGGAAGTAACCTAAGTTTCTGTCACTGAGAATCTTACTAAAATAAAACAGGTAAACAACAAGGACCTACAGTATAGCACAGGGCACTATATTCAATACCATGTAATAAGCTATAATGGAAAAGAATCTGAAAAAGAAAAAAATATATATATATATGTATATGAACTACTTTGCTGTACACCAGAAACTAACACAACATTGTAAATCAACTATACTTCAATTTTTTAAAAAAAAAAGGATCTTGCTAAAGAGCAGACTTGGGAATTATATATGTTTGTCAATATAGTGCTATATTCAATTCAAGTAATTTCTGGAAAAATCAAGACAAGTGGGTCTCAAAATGTCATTCATATTCTTTTTCCAAGATGAGTTTTGTTACACTGCAAGTATTAATTAGAAAACTTTACCTTTCTTGAAGCATGGATGTCAAAAAATGGCTTATTTCTGACTCTAAATGGTTCCTGTGTTTTGTCAATGAGCCCCGTCTTCATTTTTTCATGTCGAGGATTTATTATTTCTCGTTCTATACACTGCAGACGAATATTAAAATCACAATCTCCAACCGGCTGTGCCTTAATTAAACAAGACAATTATTTAAATTTCAACACTAAAAACTATTTTATCAGCATAATTATCAGGCTGATATACTATACATAGCAGTCTATATAAACAGCATCCTTTGGAGTTGCCCAGTGTATAGCCTGAACAACCACAAGTGCCAGCCCTGATGATTAATTTGACTAATGACAGAAGCATACCTAAACATGCAAATGCACACACATACAGTTACTTATTTTAATTATAAATATATAAAAGAGTATGGGAAAATGGTATAAATCTTCTCAAATATAAATTGATCCAAAGTTTTCACATCTGAATTAAAGTATTAATATACTCACTAATCATTTTTATTGTTTACATGAATTAGTAAAACCTGTGTAAAAACTAAAATCCACAGTCAGGAAAGTACAAGCAAACAACACACCAAAATAGGCAAATAAGTCACCTATAATGTTTTTTGTTGTTTAAAGTGCTAACACTTTACAGCCTTCAAGAAGTAGAAGATATTTATTAAACAAATACATTCTCAACTCTGAAAACTAATACAGAAAAGGTTTATATGATATATTCAAAAACAAAAGTTTTCTTCTTCCCCCATATGTATATATACAGTATATATATTATGGTGTATATATATATATGGTTTGAACCATGAAATAAAAAGTACATGTACACTTTTGTATGAGCTGAGGGTAGGGGCTTGTCCTCTCCTAATGGTATATACAAATACAGCTATAACATATCACCTGGGTGACAGTAGTGGTCCGGATTAGCAGTATCACCTCAATGGTATATCAAGTACCCTTTTCTTCATTCTGCAATTGGACACACTTCCACGTATTTTTCCCATCTTTTCTGCCTTCTTTCACTTCTCTAATCTATATCACTCAACCTAACATTTTACCCAACCTACTGTTTACAAAGGGGTGGCAACACTTGCTTAATCTGTGAACATTAAATACACCTCAAGGATGACTTTTTCTCAACTTTGGAAGGATGACAATTTTGATACTCAGCAAAGAATATGGAGCAAGACAAGTGAGCAAGAGATAGGTATAAGGTAGAATATATTCCCTTTACATAAAGGCATACGACTGTTTGTAAAGGGTATTTACTGAAGAAATGCTAGTTAGTAAGTAACCACACAGTCCATGTGCAAACTTTTCCATGTCACCTATGTCATCAACAAGGTTGAAAAACCTAAAATGTCACGCTTATTTATTAGATGAATTGAGACCCTGATAAAATTAAAATGAAACAAGCAAGCCCTCTTTTTAAGAAATAAAATTAAAAGCCTAAAAATTGTTTAAAAACTTGTAAGTAGTCTAAATTCCCTCCTAGATACTCTTCACTTTAAAATTCACCAAAACAACTAGAATAGATTGAAATCAAGTTCACCTTCAAATCTGTGTTGCCTATCATAAAGGAAGCTCCTGATAGATAGGTGTTGAATCGTTGAGAATAGACTACAGGAAGCGCTCAATAACTATTGACTAACTGGCCTCCCTGTTTTGAGTTCTTTCTCACTTCAAAACACTATCCACGATGCCAGTGGAGTTATCCTTCAAAGCAATAAAAATAAGATCATATCATTACCGTAACTAAAACCCTTCAGTAGTGTCCTATTATATACAGAACAAAGAACTAAGCTAAAATGTCTTATTCAGGTAATCTGGTCTCCTACCCACAAATCCATTCTCATTTCCTGCTATGTCTCACATCTTACCATACATCAAGTACACTAAAAACCATCTAATGCTCCTGACTTCTAAGGCTCACTCCTTCAAAATTAATCTGTATCACTTTCTCTGTCTACAACTCCATACTTCAAATAACTCAAGTATACCCATGGTAAGCTGGAATATTCTCACCTCTCTGGTACCTCTCATATATTTCTATATCTCCCATATATCTTTGACATTATACTTATGATACCATTATAATATTTCTTTATATTTATATCCCCATTCATAACACCACTGGTCTGCAAATTTCTTTTTCTTTTGTTTCTTTTGACCGTACAGCATGTGGGATCTCAGTTCGCCAACCGGGGATCAAACCCATGCCCCCTGAAGTGGAAGCATGGAGTCCTAACCACTGGACTGCCAGGGAAGTCCCTGCAAGTTTCTTTTGATTTTGTATCCAATCTAAACACATATTCGAACAATTGTGTATAATATATACATATTAATTTTTAATAAATTGCATACATGCACAACTGTATGTTATAAAACAGACAAAAATTGAATAATAGATTAAGAATAGACAGGAGTTCTCCAATTTTCTTTCCAAATCCCAATGAACTGTTATAGGAGTAGCCTCCTTTGAAGGTCAGGGCACTAAATTATAAACTCCCTGGAAGGCAAGAAATTATGTCCTATTCTTCTGGGCATACTCAATACCTAGACTAATACTTGACATATAAAAAATTATCAATGAAATTCTTGCTGTACAAAATAATAAACTAAGGAACTGAAAAGTTTCAAACAATTATTTCAAAAAAATTTTTTCTAAGGGTGACCTTGATTTCATGATTCAAAATAAACAAAATGGTTAAACATCAATGAAAGCTCCACAGTATATTAAAGAATTAAATATATGACACTTTCAATTATAAATATATTCTATTATCAGAAATGTGAAAAACTGTGACTTAAAAAACCAATGAATTAGTCACTCCCTCTTGCGAGAGCACTGGAATCGCAAGTAACTGCTGAACAATAATCAACAGGAAGACACCGGAACTCACCAAAAAAGATACCCCACATCCAAAGACAAAGGAGAAGCCACAATGAGATGGTAGGAGGGGCACAATCATAATAAAATCAAATCCCATAACTGCTGGGTGGGTGACTCACAAACTGGAGAACACTTATACCACAGAAGTCCACCCACTGGAGTGAAGGTTCTGAGCCCCACGTCAGGCCTCCCAACCTGGGGGTCTGGCAACAGGAGGAGGAATTCCTAGAGAATCAGACTTTGAAGCCTACTGGGAATAGATTGTAGGATTTCGACAGGACTGGGAGAAACAGAGACTCCACTCTTGGAGGGCACACACAAAGTAGTGTGCGCATTGGGACCTAGGGGAAGGAGCAGTGACCCCATAAGAGACTGGACCAGACCTACCTGCTAGTGTTGGAGGGTCTCCTGCAGAAGTGGGGGGTGGCTGTGGCTCACCGTGGGGACAAGGACACTGGCAGCAGAAGTTCTGGGAAGTACTCCTTGGCATGAGCCCTCCCAGAGTCCGCCATTAGCCCCACCAAAGAGCTGGGTAGGCTCCAGTGTTGGGTAACCTCAGGCAAAACAAGCAACACGAGGGAACCCAGCCCCACCCATCAGCAGACAAGTAGATTAAAGTTTTACTGAGCTCTGCCCACCAGAGCAACACCCAGCTCTACCCAGCACCAGTCCCTCCCAACAGGAAACGTGCTCAAGCCTCTTAGATACCCTCATCCACTAGAGGGCAGACTGCAGAAGCAAAAAGAACTACAATCCTGCAGCGTGGAACAAAAAGCACATTCATAGAAAGATAGACAATATGAAAAGGCAGAGATCTATGACCAGAAAAAGGAACAAGATAAAACCCCAGAAAAACAACCAAACGAAGTGGAGATAGGCAACCTTCCAGAAAAAGAATTCAGAATAATTATAAGGAAGATGATCCAGGGCCTCGGAAAAAGCATGGAGGCAAAGATCAAGAAGATGCAAGAAATGTTTAACAAAGACCTAGAAGAATTAGAGAACAAACACCTAGAAGAATTAAAGAACAAACAAACAGAGATGAACAAAACAATAACTGAAATGAAAAATATACTAGAAGGAATCAATAGCAGAATAACTGAGGCAGAAGAACGGATAAGTGACCTGGAAGACAGAATGGTGGAATTCACTGCCACAGAAAAGAATAAAGAAAAAAGAATGAAAAGAAATGATGACAGCCTAAGAGACCTCTGGGACAACATTAAACACAACAACATTCGCATTACAGGGGTCCCAGAAGGAGAAGAGAGAGAGAAAGGACCCGAGAAAATATATGAAGACATTATAGTCGAAAACTTAAATAACATGGGAAAGGAAATAGCCACCGAAGTCCAGGAAGCCTAGAGAGTCCCAGGCAGGAGAAACCCAAGGAGAAACACACTGAGGCACATAGTAGTCAAATTGGCAAAAAATAAAGACAAAGAAAAATTACTGAAAGCAGCATGGGAAAAACAACAAATAACATACAAGGGAACTCCCACAGCTGATTTCTCAGCAGAAACTCTACAAGCAAGAAGGGAGTGGCATGATATATTTAAAGTGATGAAAGGGAAGAACCGACAACCAAGATTACTCTACCCAGCAAGGATCTCATTCAGATTCACTGGAGAAATCAAAAGCTTTACAGACAAGCAAAAGCTAAGAGAATTCAGCACCACCAAACCAGCTCTACAACAAATGCTAAAGGAACTTCTCCAACTGGAAAACACAAGAGAAGAAAAGGACCTACAAAAACAAACCCAAAACAATTAAGAAAATGGTCAAAGGAACATACGTATTGATAATTACCTTAAACGTGAATGGATTAAATGCTCCAACCAAAAGACACAAGCTCGCTGAATGGAAACAAAAACAAGACCATATATATGCTGTCTACAAGAGACCCACTTCAGACCTAGGGACACATACAGACTGAAAGTGAGGGGATGGAAAATGATATTTCATGCAAATGGAAATCAGAAGAGAGCTGGAGTAGCAATACTCATATCAGATAAAATAGACTTTAAAATAAAGAATGTTACAAGAGACAAGGAAGGACACTACATAATAATCAAGGGATCAAACCAAGAAGAAGATATAACAATTGTAAATATATATGCCCCAACACAGGAGCACCTCAATACATAAGGCAACTGCTAACAGCTGTAAAAGAGGAAATTGACAGTAACACAATAATAGTGGGGGACTTTTAACACCTCACTTACACCAATGGACAGATCATCCAAACAGAAATAAGTAAACACAAGCTTTAAATGACACAAAAGACCAAATACATTTAATTGATATTTATACGACCTTCCATCCAAAAAGAGCAGATTACACTTTCTTCTCAAGTGCACATGGAATATTCTCCAGGATAGATCACATCTTGGGTCACAAATCAAGCCTCAGTAAATTTAAGAAAACTGAAATCATATCAAGCATCTTTTCTGACCACAACGCAATAAGATTAGAAATGAATTACAGGGAAAAAACGTTAAAAAACACAAACACATGGAGGCTAAAGAATACATTACTAAATAACCAAGAGATGACTGAAGAAATTAAAGAGGAAACCAAAAAACACCTAGAGACAAATGACAACGAAAGCATGACGATCCAAAACCTATAGGATGCAGCAAAAGCAGTTCTAAGAGGGAAGTTTATAGCTATACAAGCCAACCTCAAGAAACAAGAAAAATCTCAAATAAACAATCTAACCTTACACCTAAAGGAACTAGAGAAAGAAGAACATACAAAACCCAAAGTTAGTAGAAGGAAAGAAATCATAAAGATCAGAGCAGAAATAAATGAAATAGATACAAAGAGAAAAACAGCAAAGATCAATAAAACTAAAAGCTGGCTCTTTCAAAGATAAACAAAACTGATAAACCATTCCCCAGACTCATCAAGAAAAAGAGGGAGAGACTCAAATCAATAAAATTAGAAATGAAAAAGGAGAAGTTGCTACAGACACCACAGAAATACAAAGCATCCTTAGAGACTATTATAAGCAACTCTATGCCAATAAAATGCACAACCTGGAAGAAATGTACAAATTCTTAGACAGCTATAACCTTCCAAGACTGAACCAGGAAGAAACAGAAAATATGAACAGACCAATCACAAGTAATGAAATTAAACCTGTGATTAAAAACCTTCCAAGAAACAAAAGTCCAGGACCAGATGGCTTCACAGGTGAATTCTATCAAACATTTAGAGAAGAGCTAACACCTATCTTTCTCAAACTCTACCAAAATATATCAGAGGGAGGAACACTCCCAAACTCATTCTATGAGGCCACCATCACCCTGATACCAAAACCAGACAAAGATACTACAAAAAAAGAAAATTACAGACCAGTATCACTGATGAATATAGATGCAAAATCCTCAACAAAATAGTAGCAAACAGAATCCAACAGCACATTAAAAGGATCATACACCATGATCAAGTGGGGTTTATACCAGGAATGCAAGGATTCTTCAACATACACAAATCAATCAATGTGATAAACCATATTAACAAATTGAAGGAGAAAAACCATATGATCATCTCAATAGATACAGAAAAGGCTTTTGACAAAATTCAACACCCACTTATGATAAAAACTCTCCAGAAAGCGGGCATAGAGGGCACCTACCTCAACATAATAAAAGCCATATACGACAAACCCACAGCAAACATCATTCTCAATGGTGAAAAACTGAAAGCATTTCCTCTAAGATCAGGAACAAGACAACGATGTCCACTCTTGCCACTATTATTCAACATAGTTTTGAAAGTCTTAGCCACGGCAATCAGAGAAGAAAAAGAAATAAAAGGAATCCAAATTGGAAAAGAAGAAGTAAAACTGTCACTATTTGCAGATGACATGATACTATACATAGATAATCCTAGAGGTGCCACCAGAAAACTACTAGAGCTAATCAATGAATTTGGTAAAAAAGTAGCAGGATACAAAATGAATGCACAGAAATCTCTTGCATTCCTATATACTAATAATGAAAAATTTGAGAGAGACATTAAGGAAACACTCCCATTTACCATTGCAACAAAAAGAATAAAATACCTAGGAATAAACCTACCTAGGGAGACAAAAGACCTGTATGCAGAAAACTATAAGACACTGATGAAAGAAATTAAAGATGATACAAACAGATGGAGAGATATACCATGTTCTTGGATTGGAAGAATCAATATTGTGCAAATGACTATACTACCCAAAGCAATCTACAGATTCAATGCAATCCCTATCAAATTACCAATGGCATTTTCTACAGAACTAGAACAAACAACTTCACACTTTGTATGAAGACACAAAGACCCCGAATAGTCAAAGCAGTCTTGAGGGTAAAAAACGGAGCTGGAGGAATCAGACTCCCTGAATTCAGACTATACTACAAAGCTACACTAATCAAGACAGTATGGTACTGGCATAAAAACAGAAATATAGATCAGTGGAACAGGATAGAAAGCCCAGAAGTAAACCCCCACACCTATAGTCAACTAATCTATGACAAAGGAGGCAAGGATATACAATGGAGAAAAGACAGTCTCTTCAATTAATGGTACTGGGAAAACTGGACAGCTACAGGTAAAAGAATGAAATAAGGACATTCCGTAACACCATACACAAAAATAAACTCAAAATGGATTAGAGAGACCTAAATGTAAGACTGGACACTATAAAACTCTTAGAGGAAAACACAGGCAGAACACTCTTTGACATAAATCACAGCAAGATCTTTTTGGATCCTCCTTCTAGAGTAATGGTAATAAAAACAAAAATAAACAAATGAGACCTAATGAAACTTAAAAGCTTTTGCAAAGCAAAGGAAACTACAAACAAGATGAGAAGACAACCCTCAGAATGGGAGACAATGTTTGCAAATGAATCAATGGACAAAGAATTAATCTCTAAAATATATAAACAACTTATGAACCTCAATATCAAAAAAACAAACAACCCAATCCAAAATTGGGCAGAAGACCTAAACAGACATTTCTCAAAAGAAGACATACAGATGGCCAAGAAGCACATGAAAAGCTGCTCAACATCACTAATTATTAGAGAAATGCAAATCAAAACTACAGTGAGGTATCACCTCACACCAGTTAGAATGGGCATCATCAGAAAATCTACAAACAACAAATGCTGGAGAGGGTGTGGAGAAAAGGGAACCCTCTTGCACTGTTGGTGGGTATGTAAATTGATACAGCCACTATGGAGAACAGTATGGAGGTTCCTTAAAAAATTAAAAATAGGGCTTCCCTGGTGGCGCAGTGGTTGAGAGTCCGCCTGCTGATGCAGGGGACGCGGGTTCGTGCCCCGGTCCGGGAAGATCCCACATGCCGCGGAGCGGCTGGGCCCGTGAGCCATGGCCGCTGAGCCTGTGTGTCCGGAGCCTGTGCTCCGCAACGGGAGAGGCCACAACAGTGAGAGGCCCGTGTACCGCAAAAAAAAAAAAAAAAAAAAAAAAAAAAAAATTAAAAATAGAATTGCCATATGACCCAGCAATCCCACTACTGGGCATATATCCAGAGAAAACCATAATTGAAAAAGATACATGCACCTCAATGTTCATTGCAGCACTATTTATAATAGGTCATGGAAGCAACCTAAATGCCCATCGACAGACGAATAGATAAAGAAGATGTGGTACATATATACAATGGAATATTACTCAGCCATAAAAAGGAACGAAACTGGGTCATTTGTAAAGACGTGGATGGATCTAGAGACAGTCATACAGAGTGAAGCAAGTCAGGAAGAGAAAAACAAATATCGTATATTAACGCATATATGTGGAACCTAGAAAAATGGTACAGAGGAATTGGTGTGCAGGGTAGAAATGGAGACATAGGTGTAGAGAACAAATGTATGGACACCAAGGGGGGAAAGTGGTGGTGGTGGGGTGTGTGTGTGATGAATTGGGAGATTGGGATTGACATGTATCCACTAATATGTATAAAATGGATGACTAATAAGAACCTGCTGTATAAAAAAATAAAGTAAAATTCAAAAACACAAAAAAAATTAAAATTTTAAAAATCAATGAAATAAAGCAAAAGGTACTCAATAAATCCTTACTGAATGAATGATTACAGACCAAGAGATGAAAAGCATGAATTAATCATTTTTACAGGAAAATATGGTTGAATCTCCTAAACAAGACACAAAAGCACAAACTTTGAGATATAGTGAGCTGGATTTCATTAAAATGAAAATCTTCTGTGAATCAAAAGATATTAATGTGGAAAACATATTGTTTGCCACATATATAACTAAGAAAGAATTAGAATCCAGAAAAGATAGCTATTAGGAGATTATTCAAACTTGCAGTTAAATCACAGAAGAAAAATTCAAACAAGTAAAAATAAACATGAAATATGCTTAACTTTATTAGTAACCAGGAAAGCAAATTAAAACAATCCAATTGACAAAGATCTTAAAATCTGATAATACCAACTGTGGTAAAGTGATACAACTACTTCTGAGGGGAATTTAGCAACACAACAAAAAAGCTGAAGTCGCCAGTTTAATCAGAATCTCCATGATGTAGGGATGAGGGACTGGCTTTTTAAAACGCTTCCTAGATGATTGTATCCCAAGAATGAGAACTATCCTAGAGAAACCTGGACATACACACACAATAAAAAGTATATAAAACTGTTCCATGCAATAGCAGTATAACAGCAAAATATGGAAACCCAAATGTCCATCAAATGGAAAAAAGATAAATTCTGTATATTTATACAATGTAATAAAATACTAATTAAAGTGAGTGAACTAAACCTGTATGTATTAACACAAATAAATATCAACAAAATAAGGTGGACCAAATGTTGGGTACCATAGTACAGTAGTACAATGACATTTATATAACAGTAGAAACACTGCAAAAGAATACACCACATATATCTTATAGATCTACACATAGGTAGTAAAGGTATTAAAAACATTCATGGGAATAATAAACATCAAATTCAGGGTAGAATCTGCTTCTGGATAAGATGGTCAAGAATGGAATGAGAGAGGTGTGCACAAGAAACTCCTACTGAATCTGTAATGATTTATTCCTTACTGAAAAGAAAGTGGAGTAAAAATGACAATGTTAAACTTCAACAAATCTGGAGGTCAGTACATAAGTATGCCTTACATTATTCTCTATATATTTGTGCATGCTGAAATTTGTCGTATTTTTTTAAAGAATTAGAAGGCTGTTGTCTCAGGCAAAGCTCCCAGGCTAAGAAGTGAACCTGCACTGAACAATATTAAAGTGGAGTTCATTATCAAGAGGCAAAGGAGACAGTGCACCCCCATTCACAAAGAAACAAGGCCAAACCCATCCTTTACATCTCGTTATGGCCCAGTGAACATTATTCCAATATCTGTAATGAGAGTAAATCAATTCTGGAACACCTTACTTTTGAGGAATATAGTGGTCACAGACAGAACAAAAATAAAACTTGATTTCTGACTGAGTTTCTTAAATTTGAAACTCTGAAATATAGAAATTCAACAAAAAAATGAGATACATACATTGAACATTTCCAGGAAAAAATAATCTGGATAAATGCAATCCTGAATCTTACTACTACAATTTAAAATGTATACCCCTAAAAAAGAACTTTTTAAAAGCCTTGTTATAAATCTTCAAAACTTAACACTTTTAATTCCAGAAGTCTTAATTGCTTTCAGTCTGGTCTGAATACTAAGAGATTATGCAATTTGAATAACACGTCTAGAGGAATGATTACACCTTTTCATGGATATACACTACTGAAAGAACTTCTTGCATTTACAGAAGTCATCTTGTACTGCCTAAATAATTCAGTCATTCATACTATAATTAAACATTAACAGGAAAACAGATTCTTGATGAGTCTAACATTGCAGGAAATGGGTAGAGAATATAATTCCTGTTTTTTTAATCTATTTACAACAGGCAATTTTATATTTTGTTTTCAAGTTTCCTGCATGTACTCATGAATAACATATTTGTGCCTCCATGTTACACAGTGAACACTCATAGTCAGTTTCTCTGGGTTTTTTTTGTTTTTTTTTTAAGTGACAGACTAATAAAATTTGGAGACTTTTTAATCGAGTACAGGATAACTAAAATTGAGAATTTTCCATTTTACAAAATGCTGTCTTATTTTATCACAATTAAACTTTTTTCCTTACTCACTTGAAGTTCCTAAAGAATCCAAAGACAAAGAAATGTGCTAAATATTAGGCAATTAAGAGAAAGAAAAGGAGACGTAAAAGTATTAATAAGGTATCAAATAGATAATTTGAATGAGTCATCATTCTGCTTTCCTACTATCTCTAAGGCAGTAGAACTTTTTATTTGTTAAAAACTAATTATTATCTCAGTGACATTTTTATTTTATAAATTATAAAAGGTACTTACATTGAATTTAATTATGTCGTATATCAAGTATCTAGGAACAGCCTGTCCATTTACTCTGTCAATAATCATTTCCTTTAAAGAGAAAAGAAGGTAAGTTTATTCATACTTTAAGAGCAATTTCTTTAGTTTGATTAAAATATAACATTCACACAGAAAGTACATAAATCATAAATATACAACTTGATGAAATTTCAAAGTGAACACACTTCTACACGGATCAAATCAATAGACTGTCAGCACCACAAAAAACCCCACCATGAATTTATTCTGTATTGCAATAAAATCATATGACAATATCGCCTCATTTTTTATATTTGAATTTCTATTCTACATCTTATGTTTAAATTACTAAGCAACTATTAGGATAAAGAAACTACAAATTTTAAATTCTAAATATCAGCAACATTTAAAAAATGAATTTTGGTAAATCATTATTGCTTTAAATTCTGTTGTATGCCAATTGCTTTAATCATAAAATCTATAGGTATAAATGGTGCCCTTATTATAGATAAAATCTCCATGTGACCCACACAGTCTTTCTTGGTTCCGTATCCCTCTACTATGATCAAAGGGAACAGGGCAAGAGAATATGATATCACATATCACAGCCATTAAGTGAAACGAACTTAAAATCTGCACTCTGACAGAAAAAAGATAAAGGACACTAAAGGATGATTACAGGCATATAATGTAGGATTTAAAAAATTTTTTTTCTGCCATGTCATGCAGCTTGCAGGATCTTAATAATTACCTAAAATATTAATTCTTAATAATAGGTTTTAACCTAAAATTATTATTCTTTCCTATTTTTCCTTGGAAACTAAACAGTCTTTTTATTATCTAATTTCATGACAATATCCACATACAACCATCTAAAATTACAAAGAACACACTGATGGAAAACAAATATATTTTCTAGTTTTAAGCAACTATTACCAATTGATTTCTTTCTCAAATATGTATTAGTTAAGCTACAGACATTTATTTATGGTTATCATCTTGAACCCAACAACTGACATAAATCATTTTCATTACTTTAAATTTGTTTACTGAAATATTTTTAAGTACTTGTATCTGAGAATTTTATAAGCCAACAAGGTAGCACCAATAACAGGTTTCAATTAATCTTTTCAAAAATGTGTGGATGGAAATTAAGTGGACTTCCAGGTTCAGAGAGCAGACATCACAGAATTTCCCTCCCAAATTACCTGATGAAATGAGTAAATACATATCTTCTTCAAACAGTAAAAATAACAAAAAAGAAAGTTTATTATCAGCAAACTAAACAAGTAAAAAGGAATAAACAAACCAGTAAGTTTAAAAACTGATAGCCATGGAAACTACCAAAATTCTGATAAAACAAAAAGGGTTCACCTCCAAGCCCACTAAACCCCCAAAAGCCCTACTTGTAAAATGACAAATCATTGATAACTGTCACTATTACATTTAAATATAGAGAAGGAAACTCAGTGGTTATTCTTGTCTTCTTTTTTCCCTCTTCCGATTAAAAAGTAATTAAAATAGCAGAACACTCCTCCTGTCTGAAATAAAGGCTACGGGACTGCGTGTTGACTTGGAGAAACAATCTGAGCATTACTGGAATAAAATATGGCTCCCAACTAGCTGAAGAAAACATTTACCCACAGTTTTTAAAAGAGAAGAGAACCCAGGGATTCTAACAAAGACCTAGGCTGTGTGGTGGACAAAATATATGAAGAAATGATCTTCAAGGCACTAGACATCCAGCAACAAAGTACAGTAACTCCTAGGAAACAGTAAATAACTATATGAGCCCTACAACTGTCCCAGCTTATTGGTCGAGGAGAGTTTCCAGGCTTCAATGCAGGCAGGGGGAGCCCAGGAGAGCCCAGCAGTCTCCCTGAATTGAGAAAATAGACCAGGTTGTCTAGGGAGACCAATGAGGCTAGAGTTTTCACAGCAGAGGATAGGGTGGGAGAGGGATGTCTTCAGATAGACCCCCATGAATATTCAGCAAAGCAAGCATGTGAGGAAACTACTCAAGGTCAGGCAAAGAAGTACCCAAAAATCTTAAAGAGAACCATACATGTCACTCAACAAGGTTGGGAATAACTCCTGTTCCCACCAGCCAGATTAGAAAGTCTCATAACTCACAGGGCATTGAGTACTCAGAAGGATCTTATCTCAGTAGTGGAGGATAATTATCCCTAAAGACTCCTCACCTAACAAATCTTAAAAACAAGACTCAAAAGGTACAAACTAGTCCCAAGTAAATTAACTGCATCTCAGAACAAAGCTCAAGAATAGTTATAGGAATACAAAAATATTGAGCCCCCAACAAGGTAAAATTCAAAACGTCTGGCAGCCAATCAAAAATTACCAGGTATGCAAAGAGACAAAAATATACAACTCATAAAGAGGAGAAAAAAATCCATCAAAATAGGACTAAAACTGTGAGCGATGTTAGAGCTAGCAGGCAAGAATATTCTAACAGTATTCCATATATTCAAAAAGGTAAGTAGAGACACAGAAGACTTAAAAAAGACTCAAATTCAATTTCCAGAGGTGAAAACTACAATGTCTGAGGTGAAAAATACTGTGGTTGGGATGGACAGTGGTTTAGATGCTGGAGAAGGAGAGATTCATGAACGTGAAGACAAATCAATACAAACGATCCAAAACGAAACAGAAAAGTTTGTTGTTGTTGTTTTAATGAAAGAACATTAGTAATTAAATTTTCAACAGGTGGAAGGGTAGAAATGCACAAAAACGTTCTACTTTTGATGAAAATTGTAAACCCACAGAAAAAAGATGCTGAATCCTTTATTATGGGCCCTACCAAAAAAACCCCAAAATCTGCATGTTTGAACTTTCCTATCCTCTGTACTTCTCCATATTCCATTGCCTTTATCTGAAGTTCCCAGGCATCCACTCTTCTGCCTACCCATTTAATATTTCCTGAGCACAAACTATACTCTATGCTCTAAGTGCTGGAGACATTAAGCACCCAGTCCCTAGCTTCAAGGGGCTCAGAGTAATAGAAAGAGAGGAAAATATATAAGTAGCTAGGTCGAAGGAAGAGCTACAGTTTTAATGACAGATGGCCATACAGAGAGAATGACCATGTAGCTATCTGTCTAAACCAGGATACTTTTGAGAGTGAGAGATGGCTATTAATAACTATACTAAGACAACAAGTATATACCTTTACTATTCCAGTCAATAAGGGCACATTGTATAAACATAAGGAGAAGGAGTGGTTATTTCTACATGAAGAGTAAGACAAAGGTTTGATAATAAGGTGAGAAACCCATTAGCTGAATCCTGAAAGATGTGGTGGATATCTTCTAGCAGGATGGTGGACACGCCAAATGGTATTTAAAAGGCATGGAGAAGGTGGTAAACTATCCAAAGCTCAGTAATAGGTGGGACTTATGCTTTCAAGGGCTCACAGTCAAAGATGATGTTAAATGCTTAGGCGCGGCCCAGATATAAGGAATATTACATTATGTACTTTGGCTTTCATGCTTTAAGCAATGGAGAACCACTGAAGGGGTGTTTTGGGTTTTTTAAATATAAATTTGTTTTATTTATTTATTTTTGGCTGCATTGGGTCTTCATTGCTGCATGTGGGCTTTCTCTAGCTGCGGTGAGTGGGGGCTACTCTTTGTTGTGGTGTGCAGGCTTCTCATTGTGGTGGCTTCTCTTGTTGCAGAGCACGGGCTCTAGGCACATGGGCTTCAGTAGTTGTGGCTCACAGTCTCAGTAGTTGTGGCTCTCATGCTCTAGAGCACAGGCTCAGTAGTTGTGGTGCACGGGCTTAGTTGTTCCGCGGCATGTGGGATCTTCCCAGACCAGGGCTTGAACCCGTGTCCCCTGAACTGGCAGGCGGATTCTTAACCACTGCACCACCAGGGAAGCCCCCACTGAAGGGTTTTAATGAAAGGAAGTAATTAACTGTGGAAAACCTGTGGGCCTTCAAAGCTCATCTCAAAGGTAACCCATTCCTTGAAATCCTTTCAGATAAGGCCCACTTGGTTCTAATTATCATAGTTAAGTGATGAAATGTTCCTGAATTAGATAGCAGTGGTTGCATAATATTGTGAATACTAAAAACCACTGACTTATATACCTTAGAATGGTAAACTATATTTCAACTTTTTCAATAAAGTTAAATTTTAAAAAGAAAAAGAAATCCTAAAATCAGTTCTTCAGAGCGAAGGAAAATGATGGAACCCCAGATAAACAGCATATATTAAACGTCAGCTATGTACGTGTTGATTACACACGTTCTATAAATACAGGCACAACAAAATGACTAAAAGGAAATACATCAAAATGTTAAAATTTAATCTCTTCTTGATAGTTGAGTTCTATTTTATAACATACAGACTTCCTAAAATTTTAACAATGAGCATGCATATTCCTTTATAAAAAATTAACAGATGAAAAGACATGCCATTTTCCCAAGATTTTTGTTATTAACTTTAATGATTAACTGTTATATCCTCCTCTTATCCTCAGTATAAAATTGATTGAACTTCACTGATTTGTTTCAAGTGAATTACTGCCGTATTTCTAAACTCCTATTTTCCACATTCTGTGGGTCAAAGAACATAATCTAGAGAGCAAAACAAAAGCTTAAACGCTCACATACGACAGCCAGACAATTAGGCAGTTTGAGTTATTCTTGGATTTGGAATTTTACAAAAACAATTTGCAAATGAAAATGTAGAAGAAACAGGAAACTACAGAGGACTGTTTTAATTAACTAAGTGGAAAAACAGATATGGCAACTATAATTCTGGTCCAAGTAAACTGACATCATGAATCATATTGCTATTTTAAAACCTCACAAGAGTCTATTATGTTGCTCTCAGTTATCCAAGTTTGGGGTGAAAATAAATAGTACTGCTAAGTTAAATCTGCAGGTGGTTAAGCATCTAATTTTTAAGCATTATTTCCTACCTGGAATGCCCTTGGCCCATGTCCAACAAAAATCTCTTTCTATAGAAATCTTCCCATATCTAATGCCAACTCCTCTATAAACCATCTTTAGTTTCTAACTAGATATAATTCATTTCTCCTCTAAACAACCAAAAGACTTGCTTTAAATGCCAGTCTTCGGGTTATCGTTTCATTCGTTACCTATCATTCTCCGTCCCAACCCAATGAAGTAAGATATCTCCAGGGTGAGGCCTTCTCCTCAACCTTCTAAGCAATGCCTGCACTCCTGGTGTGGTACATGATAGGAATGAAAAACTACACTAAACTTTTGCAAATGCTATAACTTGAGTCTTTTTCTTCCTTTTATTTTATGAATTACGATGTTAAAAAACTATCTTAAATAAAATGAAAGTAACAAAAACCAAAATAAATGTTCTTGCTGTTCCCATGAACCAATTACCAGAGCTGCTGTATTGGCCATGCAGATTATGGACAGCACAACTCCAGGGGTAGCTGTCACATCAACTACGATAAGAACGGAACACCTTGGAGATGTGCAGTAGCAATACTTCCAACCTTATGCAGTGGCTCTGTCAACCACAAGGGGGTGTGTGTGTGCACGTGCAGCATGCGTGCGCGCACACGCACAAATGTGTTAAAAGGTTTACGTATATATGTCAAAATATTTTACCACGCACACCGTCACAGGAATGAAAATTTATAATACTAGTAGCCTCACAGAGTACACAGTATAGACAATTCTGTGACTCTATAGTTACTCTTCGCTCAGTCTCCATTTGCCACTCAGTCTCAATCAACTATACTACCTTCTTTGCTTCTTTCTAATCTTCATATCCAGCTCAGTCAACCTCTCCCTGGACTTCTGTCATCACTCCTTATGACCCATCTAAAATTTTCCTTGATCTCATGCCCACTGCTCTTCTCCACACAACCTCAAACTCTCACTCTCTCTAGGTCACATCCTGAACCTTCTCATCACCCAAAACTATACCTCAGAACTGGCTGATTCAAACATCTCATTCTCCAATCACAGTCTTCCATCTTCTGGCTTGCACACTCCAATATTTACCTGGTAAATTTTTTAAAAAGCACATGGGATTGGGGCAACAAGCATTCAGGTCACTTGGAAAATGGTACTCCCTCTGTTAAACAAATAAATACATATTTTATGCATGTGGCTTTCATTAGGGTAATTCTATCATTGAGAGTTTAAATGAACATTCACAAGCTACTCACTATTTTCCCAATATCACTGATATAAATCTGAAACAGAGACGCAAATTTCATCTTAAGACAGGAAGCATTCTCATACAAATTCCAGAGACTATTAGCCAGATATAATTCAATCTGCCTTGTGAAAAAGGTTCAATACTGAAAAAGTGAATAAATATTAAAGAACATGAGCAGTATCCCTGTAGAAAAGAAACTTACAGTTGTGGGAAGCCATAAGAAAGATGTAGAGTCCCTTTTCCCTCCAAAGAAAAATAGTGAAGGTGTGGCAAAGAGATAAACCACACAACCAAACATAGCAAACAGAAAGGTAAATGGTCTGGAGATAAGCCTACCAGAGATCATTCTGCAGAGAAAAATACAAGCTTCTTGTTGTACAGATTTGCACATAAAGTGTAACACACTAATTCAGCCTAACTTCTCAAATAGCCTTGTTCACCAGAAAGCTAAATAAAGAGAGCAAAATCTAAGTGACAAACTTCAGAATAGCCAAGAGATTGGATATCCTTGCACTATCAGACATTAAATTGTATGCTAAAGTTACAGCCTGTAAGTCAACCTAAAACTACCACAGAAAGACCAAAATATTAATGGAATGGGAAAGCGAATCAAGAAACAAACAACGATATAAGGGAATCCCATATACAATAAAAATGATATACCTAATTAAAAAGGAAAAATACATTAGCAGACTGGTGCTGAGGTAACAATTTAGACATTTGGAAATAAATAAAACTGTATCCCTATCTTACTCATTTTACCAAAATGTATCGTGGATAGATCAAATATTTAAATATGTAAATGAAACCATAAAAGTATTAGAAGGAAAAACAGGGGACTATTATAATAATTCTGAAGTAAAAATATCTCTTTCTTAAAATGACACAAAAGCCAAATATTAAAAAACAAGGTGTTTAACTACTATATATAAAATAGATAATAAGGACATACTATATAGCACAGGGAACTCTACTCAGTACTCTGTAATAACCTATATGGAAAAGAATCTAAAGAAGAGTGAATTATGTATATGCATAACTGATTCACTTTGCTGTACATCTAAAACTAACACAACATTGTAAATCAACTATACTCCAATAAATATTTTTTTAAAAAAAACAAGGTGTTTATAATTTACCTACATAAATTTAAACCTGTGCCACCCAAAACACCAGAAAAAATATTACTTTTTCAAAATATGGGACATAAAGTAATACCCCAATAGACAAAAACTTCTCATAAATCAGTAAGAAAAACATGAACACCCAACAGAAAAATGTATGAAAGATCTGAATGGGCAACTCACAGAAGAAATATAGTAACTCTGTACTGTACTAAATACAGTAAAACAGAAGTGAAAAAATATTAAACCTCCTTAACAATTCACATAAATTAAGAGGTAAACATTTATTTCACTATGTGCCAGACACTATTATTAGCACTTTATATAAACTATCCAACTTAATCTTCACAACAGCACCAAGACCTAAGTACTGTTATTAGCCTAACTTCACTACAGATGATGAAACTGAGTAAACGATATTAGGGCCCTCATACAATAACTCATGGAGCCAATAAGACACCATCAGTTAGAGTCAGGGCTCTTAACCACTATGCTATACTGTCTCCTAAAATGAAAAAGTCATTTAAAATTAGAAGATTTAAAATTTTCAAAACCCAGTGTTTAATAAGACAGTGCATAGATCCTTTACAAATGGATGGCTGAACTATACATGTGTTCAAACTTTCTGGAAAGAAGGGTGGCAATTATACATGTCAATGTTTAAAACGGGTAATGCCCCCAAATCCAGCATAGTGAACACAGTACAGTGTATCAGGTTACTGTCCCTGCCTTGGGAGGACTACGTTTCTTGTACTCCAAGTGGTACTGCCACCTATGAGCCCCTGGTCTCCACTGTCTCTCTTCCTTGGATATATGTATAACTTAGGCAAGGCCCTCTGGAATCTTCCCTGGGATTGATATATGGATATTGGGAGAGAAAAGTTCCCTTTCTGCTTGGGTTGCAAGGCAACTTGCCTCCCACATGGAAAGAGCCTTCATGCAGAGTGAGAACAGACAGACAAGTAAGCAAAGAAAGAGAGAGAAAGACAGCATGGCCCATATCACTTGAGTCCCCAGATCCAGCCTGAAGCAAGCCAAGCTGAAACCTAATTATTTGTGCCAATTTAGTTCTTTTTTCCTCAGTTACTTTAAGTAGAATCTCACTTCTAAGAATCTTAATTATAAAACTGCACAATTGGGCTTCCCTGGTGGCGCAGTGGTTGGGAGTCGGCCTGCCGATGCAGGGGACACGGGTTCGTGCCCCAGTCCGGGAGGATCCCACATGCCGCAGAGCGGCTGCGCCCGTGGGCCATGGCCACTGAGCCTGCGCGTCTGGAGCCTGTTGCTCCGCAATGGGAGAGGCCACAGCAGTGAGAGGCCCACGTACCGCAAAAAAAAACAAAAAAAAAAACTGCACAACTGTGAAAGAAAAAGGTATAAGGATATGCATACAGGTATGTTTTATAATACAAAAAATCCAAATGTCCACCAAAAGAGGGCTGGCTAAATTAATTACAGAATTGTTTGTCAAACTTGCCTAATTAAAATCACTTGGGCACTTATTAAAAATAAAGATAACTTGACCCCTGGGAGAGTCTAATTCACTAGGTCTAGGATAGGCTACTGGGATAGGCCATATTTTTAACAAGCATCCCCTATAATTTTCATAAGCAAGATAGTCTGGAAACCCTAAATTACAGTGTTTACATATACAGTGGTCTATCATTCAGACTTTTATGTGAAAAAGGTCCAAAACACATTGCTAAGTGAAAACAACACAAATTACAAAACAGATGTAACATTTAAATCTTTTCATGCAAAATTATGTAACTATCCACGTGGGTACATATTTGACCAAAGTACTCATTTTCAGCCAGGGCAGAGGTACCTGTACTCAGAATCTTACTGGGACTGGAAGGGGTCCCAAGTCCCCAAAAGATTCTGATAGACATTCTGTTTAAGAATCTATGCTCTGAGTTAGTATTACTAATATGAATGTGAATCCTTCAGGAGCAGATGTAAGATTGAATGTTCCGGCACAGAGAAAAGTCTGGAATAATGTTCATCAAAATGATAACAGAAGTTACTCCAATGGTTAAGAGTTCAGGTGATTTTTACCAGCTTTTTTGTAATGTTCTGTATTATTTTAATTTTTATTTACAATGAACGAATACATTTAGAATTGGGGAGAAGAAAGCTGTCTGCACAGGAGAAAGTTAAAATATTTTTAATCAAGCAATTTTATGATTATTAAGTATAGATTGTCTGAATGGGAAAATTCTTATCAGCTTTCAAAATTCAAATGTAAAAGTACAAGTGGCTGCTTTCAAAGACACGATCCTCTTTCAACAAGAACTATTAGTTCATATAGCTAAAGAGCCAAGGAAAAATGTGATATGTCATATCACTCAATTAAAATTCAACTGACAAGTAAAACAATAAAATGAGTTTTTCAATAAGAATTTTTTTCAATCACAAAGAACAAAAGAATTAAGATTTAATTTTGTTCACTTATTCTGTATCTAAGACAATGATCAAGTGACAGTAAGTGCAGGTAAGAGATAAATGGAATTTAACATCTTAACAAAAACTAGATTCAATTTTTTAACTGTCAATTATACACCAATAAAAAAAACTTTAAAAAAAAACTGGATCTGATTCTAAATTTCCTGTTTAATTATTAAAAATACAGATTTACTTGCACAAGAAAGAAAAACAGCAATGTTTGATTTTTTTAAAAAAAAGATAAAATATGACTTACCCCATCTAGGAGAGTATTTGATAAATGCATGCGGAGATCCTTACGAAATGGAAATTCCAGATTTGAAACATGAAACACTGAATTATCTCTATCAATCATAAAAACTTCATTTGTGCCATCAATCAACATCATATACCTTAAATGAAACATTAAAAAGATAATATTAACAGGAAAATTCAAGAATAGAGTCGTAAGAAATAACAGTTGAATTGTTTTTCCTTAGACTTACAATAGCTGCCTGGAATAATGTTCACCAGAGTCCCCCCTCCACCATCATTCAAATTAAAGTACCACAAATAACAAAATCTTTTTTAAAGACGTTTTTGTTTCCTATAAAAAACATACGGTATAGAGAAATCAAAGCTTTTTACGGAAACAATGTGATGTTCAAGAGCAACCTTATAACCCATCTTAGGAGAGAACGGTTCTCTAATTTTTATTAGATCTTAAACATCAAAGTTTACAAAACACACAAACACACATATATGAAATTACGGAATTTTATTGGCTCAACAACTATAGGAATTACTCTCTCCACTTTGCAGTAAAAAAAGAAAGTGATTTGCAAATAGCAAGACGTCAAAGTACCCAATGCTCCTTCTGCCACACAACAGTGAGCAAAACAGCTAACCTCTCTCTTTGAATTAATGTGATGATATAACCAGATACCACCATTTCAGGTACAACTCTCATTCATTACTATAAAATTAAAATATTTTTTAACACAAGCTCATGAGAATTTTTATTAGCCAATCAATATATGGGGGAATTTATATACTTTAAAATGTGTCATCCTCCAAATGGCTGAGTTACTATCACTGATTCCCAGTTAGTTGATCATCAAGAACAGAGCTCTACTGCACACCATATATAAAAATAAAGTCCAGATGAATTCAAGTCAAGGAAATTACAGACCAACAGGCTATACTACCAAACAGATAATAGCAAGATTTGGGATGAAAATGGAGACCATACCCAGGTACCAAACTCTTCAAAGAATGAGAGAAATCTGACAGCAATAAGTTAGAAAGTTGAAAGTCATGAGCCTCAAAGGAACAGAAGAATCACTGTGTTGTCTTGTTTGTTGTTAAATGAAACACTGGAAGACTAATAGTCTGGATGTACCACTGAGAATAGAGGAGAATGCGGACCATCTGCCTAATTTCCTACCCATGAGGTAGGTCAGAAAAAAAAAAGCAGCAACTCAAAGACAGAGCTAAATCAACTTAAGGCTGGGGGACAGAAGAAACGTTCAACAAAGAGACGGAAGCAAATGTAGTACATGGCGGCTAATATAGAGGACAATTTGTTTCCCATAAACAACTGTTCTAAAAAACAGAGAGACATGTTCAGGACGGACGAGGAGAAATGGGAGGGCTGATTAAGGTAACAGAAGTGTGTGACAACAGGCTGAAGAGCAGCAAGGCAGACCAAAGGGGCTGACATTTGGGGACTGGATTGGAAGCATGCTGTTACTAGTGTTTTCAAAATAATTAGTCGTAGCAGGCCCCCGGAGAGGAGGTGAAGGACTCGGGCCCTTGCTATGTATTGAAAGAGCTGTATCCTTAGGAGATGGGGATTGTGAAGACTCAGGTTGCACTTGGAAAAAGAAAATCAGCCTCAGTCTGGACTGACTGTGCATCTGAGAAAGTCAGACCAACTGCGGGCCAGCAGGTTGGCAGACAACAGGAATACTTAGTTCCCAAAGCTCTCCTGCACATGCTTTCCAAAAGTGACAAATCCTAGTAGATAGGGAGAGTCTAGTCTTCTTGAAGAAGTCAACCTTGCCCTGCGTGGTATTTCAGAGAGAATTTCAATCAACATAAGAATAGGGCAAATAAGGACTTCCTTGGCGGTCCAGTGGTTGAGACTCTGCACTTCTACTGCAGGGGACATGGGTTTGATCCCTGGTTGGGGAACTAAGATCCCGCATGCCGTGCTGACTGGCCAAAAAAAAAAAAAAAAAGAATAGGGCAAATAAAAAGCCTGTGATACCTTCTGCAAAAATGGTACTGAAGACACAATCCATCATGTTGTTTAAGGACCTAGGTCAGCATTTTGCAAAGCTTATTATTTACTTTTAGGATTTCATGGCAAAATAAATTAGGGAAACACTATATCTTTCTCTGGGAAAGTCAAGATACATATCAGGAACATTTAAGGTTGTAAGAAAACATGGAAGGAGTAACTCAGTTTTCCTGGGTCTCTCCCATGTATATAGGAGGTATACATGTTATTAAACTTTTTCTCCAGTTTAAAAAAAAAGAAAACATACAATAGTCTGTTTATCTTATTTAGCCCATTATTTCCTAAACTTAATCCTGATATCTGTTAATATCCGACAGAATTAGTATTCTTTTCTTTTCTTTTCTTTTTAATTTAATTTTATTCATTTTTTTATTTTTGGCTGCGTTGGGTCTTTGTTGCTGCGCGCGGGCTTTCTCTAGTTGCAGCGAGCGGGGGCTACTCTTCGTTGCAGTGCACGGGCTTCTCATTGCGGTGGCTTCTCTTGCTGCGGAGCACAGGCTCTAGGTGCATGGGCTGCCGTATTTGTGGCACACAGACTCAGTAGTCATGGCTCACGGGCTCTAGAGTGCAGGCTCAGTAGTTGTGGCACACGGGCTTAGTTGCTCCGCGGCATGTGGGATCTTCCTGGACCAGGGCTCGAACCCATGTCCTCCGCATTGGGAGGCGGATTCTTAACCACTGCGCTACCAGGGAAGTCCAGAATTAGTATTCTATATTCACAGTGTGAGAAAAGCTGGCTTATGCTAACAAATTTCAGAATTCAGAAAAAAGAAACAGGACTTCCCTGGTGGCACAGTGGTTAAGAATCTGCTTGCCAATGCAGGGGACACGGGTTCGATCCCTGGTCTGGGAAGATCCCATACGCCGCAGAGCAACTAAGCCTGTGCGGCACAACTACTGAGCCTGAGTTCTGGAGCCTGCGAGCCACAACTACTGAAGCCCACACACCTACAGCCCATGCTCCACAACAAGAGAAGCCACCACAATGAGAAGCCCACGCACCACAATGATGAGTAGCCCCCACTCACCACAACTAGAGAAAGCCTGCATGCAGCAATGAAGACCCAACACAGCCAAAAAAAAAAAAAATAAAGAAATGGTTTCCCTCTTCTGATCATAAGATGACAACAGAAATAATATTTCCCTTTTCACTGGCTGCCCAGAAGCTCAGAATTAAATATAATGTTCAAATAGAATAATTATTAAATCCCAGGGTGCTGGTACATTCTGCTTTTTCTGTCATAATTATTCTCTATTCATTTTTTAACACACTTATTTGAGATATATATATATATATATATGAATGCATACATATCTTACTATCAGACTTTTCTTTTTACTTCAAGTGGAATATCAATTAAAAGAAAATACTATCTATGTATATTTATGCATAAACAGATTTAAAAGACCAAGGAAGGAAAGGCATTAGAAGATGGAATTCATTATAAAGGATTGCTCATGGGAAACTCAGCTTACATATGCAGAGATATCAGAGAAATTATTTAGCAGTTGGTATTCAGAGATTCTTCTGCACATATAAATTTTCAGGCTTTGGAACAGAAGTTTCTGGAATGTGATTTTTGGTTTGAACTCCAATCATTCCGAATCACATGTACTTTTGTTACGTGATACCCATGAAAAATACGAAGCTATTTCCTGTTAGGGAAGAAAGGTAAGGAATGTGGAAATAACCTCAACTGCAAATTTAATATACAGAATTACCAAATTATTTGTATTATATACATTCTCATTAAAAGACAAAAATACAGGGCTTCCCTGGTGGCGCAGTGGTTGAGAGTCCGCCTGCCGATGCAGGGGACACGGGTTCGTGCCCCGGTCCGGGAAGATCCCACATGCCGCGGAGCAGCTGGGCCCGTGAGCCATGGCCGCTGAGCCTGCGCGTCCGGAGCCTGTGCTCCGCAACAGGAGAGGCCACAACAGTGAGAGGCCCGTGTACCGCAAAAAAAAAAAAAAAAAAAAAAAGACAAAAGTACAGAAGTTTCACTGAATTAAAGCATTGATTCACTTTTTATATTGAAGTATATATACCAAACCATATAAAAAACAGAAGAGCCAAATTTATAAACTGCTTTTATTTATTTATTTATTTATCACTGCTCTGCACTGCACAGCTTGCAGGATCTCAGGTCCATGACCAGGAATCAAACCCTGGGCCCTCGGCAGTGAAAGCACAGAGTCCTAACCACTGTACCACCAGGGAATTTCCGTGTAAACTGCTTTACTTTAAATACTGGTTTTCCAGCTTGACTAGAAAAGCTGCAGTCACTGAGATGTGAGATAGCTAATCAAGTAAAACCACCAATTATACATTAATACAATTCGGGAAGCACATAATTAAAGAGGAAAACTGATTAAAAACAAAATATTGGTAACTAATACCACCTTAGAGTTTTAACTCACATTCCTAATAGTAGTCTGAGGGTAAAATAATCTTTAAACATCTTATAATTTAAATTTATCACCAATATTCATTAATATGGAAAGAGATCCACAATATATTAAATGAAGAAAAAGCAAGTTAAAAATCGGAATGTATGACTATGAGGGGTAGGGAGATAAAACTCTGTATGAATAGTAAAATAGACAGGAAAGCCTACACCAGAGAATTGTCATCTCTATGCGGAATTATCAATAATATTTGCTTTTCTTATTATATTTTTTTGTACTTTTAAGAAATTTTAGAAGTAAGCTCAAATTGCTTTTACAAGGTGGGGGAAAATATTAAAGCTACAGAAAAAAGAAAAAATAGAAATATAGTCTAATCAGAGTCTGAGAAATGTTTTTTCCTTTGGCAATAAAATAAGATGGGATGTTAAACCTCGATGGTCATATACCACAGCAGCTTCAAAATTAGCAGGTATTTCTCCTCTCCTATTATAAAGCATTCATAGTGGGTAATAAAAACAGAAAAGTTGATCATTTAAATTGATTCATTTCACCACCATCTCTTGTACCAATTCCTATCAAACTCACTATGGTTTTTTATTTTAAATAATTAACCAGTTAATTTTTTTAAATATTTACTAAAGGGCCAACGAGTTATCAGGCACAGATGCTAGAAATATAACAATGAACAGCACAGGTTCTTCATCTAACTTCATATAATTTGTACCCTTAGCAAGAAAACAAGACATTAAACAAATAATCCCAAACATAATAAGTATTGACAAGGTGAAGTACTAGGCACTACAGGAGCATACAAAAGGCAGAATCTGTCAGAGTTCAGATATCAGGAAAGGCATCCCAGAGGGATTCTCACGTAGCTGATAATAACATCAGGTTGTGATCACTTAGTGAGCAATGGCTATGCACGGAGCAGTGTTCAAAGCCCTTTATATTAACTCAATTAAGCCTTACAACAATCTTACCATGTAGGGAAAATTATTGTTCCCATATTCCAGATGAGGAAACTGAAACCACAGTAAGTAACCTGCCCAAGGCCATAAAGCTGGCAAAATAGCAAAGGTGTTATTAAAACCTAGACAATAATCTATCTCGACAACCTCTACAGTATCCTGCCTCCACCTGCATTGTGCAGAAGTTAATCCAGCAACTTCTGTTGGGGGTGGAGGGAAAAGGGAAGGAGAGATGGGGTGTGTGGTGAGAACCAGTGCTTGGTACAGTCTACCAGTTGCAATATCCTTGAGACAAAAACAGAAGGTGCGTGTTTTGGCAACAAAAAATTCAGAATACAGAAGCATAGAGAGAAAGAGGGAAATGGCATGGCTTAAGTCTAGAGAAGTAGTCAAGGACTTAGTGATTCATGAAAACTCTTTTTCTCTTTATTCTAGAAAGTGGAAAACCCCTTGCATGAGACAAACAGAAACCATAATGGGTAATTCAAACCCAAGATATGTAATACAGGAAACTGGTTACAAAGATATTGGAAAGCTGAAAAAGTTAACAAGGGAAGATGAAGATAACAAGAGATGAGTGACTGCAGGAAGCACTACCACCTAAAGGGCTGTGGAACAAAACGGAAGAGGCGTGTTATCAGAGGCCAGGAGCTTGGAGGATGGGCAGTGCGGGGCCTGGAAGGCGGGGGTGGGGGTCCACGGAGCTCAGGGCTCAAACCTCTAAAACAGAAAAGTTGGCACCAAATGGCTAAGACCTGGACCTCTAAGGAGAGGAGCACAGCACCTCAAGTTTCAATCTCTACAGAGGAAGCACAGAAGGGAGGATGCTCAAACAGCCTACTGGGTGAGGAAATACAAGCGGCACTCATTTGCCTACGATGCACCCTCCAGAAGCTGGCACCTCTGAGAGGGAGCAGTGCGGTTGGTGCTGGGAGTGCCAAAAGAAGCTGGGAACGGAGTAAGAGTTGTCGCTGGCGGCTGGAGGGGTAAAGAAAGTAGAAACAAGAGAAGTCGCTTCTCTCACCTTCCAAATTCCTACGTGCTCCCCATGGTAAAACCCAACAAGAGGCAAGCTGGCAAGGGAATCGGAGAAATGCAGTTTGCGGAGTCCCTCATCACAGTTTAAAAGGGTGGAACGGGAGCTGAGGAAGAGCAGGTAGAGAAACAGCAGCCCACTGAAAGGCTTTTAGCAAACTAACAGCACAATCTGATCTGCACTTTTCAAAGTTCACCTCCACATAATGTATACTCCTATAGGATAGGAACCGATCTGTAGACCAGAGAAATTATGAGGCTTTTATGGTACTCCAAGTGGGACTACAGTGGCAATAATAACTTAGAGGTAAGCGGATAAATTCAAAACGTGTAAGAGGCAGACTGACAGGATAGTGTGCTCTTGACTGGCTACGGGGCTGAGGGGCAGAAGAAGTCGAGGAGGACTCCCAAGCTTCTGGCAGGAGGAATGAGTGCACTTTATTTGCTGAGCCGTGGAGCACAGGAGGAGGAAGCAGTCACTGTTCAGTTTTGTTGGGGAGAAGTGACAGACAGGATACGGACATGGATCTTTTCATTTTTACATTGGAAACCAAAAGGCCCAGATTTTCTCTATCCCTGTCTCTAGCAGGCTGGAAATAGGGTCTAAGTCAGACAACCAAATGCTCCCTTCCCAGAACTTTTAACTTGAGAGACAGTGAGGCACAGGAATAGATTAAAAATGATTCGGAGCGACAGCAGAGGCACCGTCACCAAGTGCCAGTGGTGGCTTCCTATTCCAAGTGTTCCTGTGCCTGACCTTGGCTCTGGTCCTTGCTGCCTGGCTTCCCTTGATTCCTATCCATTTTCTGAGACTGGTTCTCCTGAGAGCCAGCCTTCCAATATATTCCTTTGTTTACATTAGCCAAAGTTGATTTCTACTGCTTACAGTCGATGCAATGCTAATGGATATGCTGTTTGGTTGTTGCTTTTTTCTCCCATTTTGCCCACTATATACTGCTGAATTCAAGTAAGTTATATGTGTCCATGACAGAACCACACTGTAATGTCCCCCAAACTATCCTCAACACCAATGGTTATGTGATACCAGCTCTTTACACAATAAATTCATGCCAAGAGATATGCCATCTATTTCCTGTCCTTCAAAAGAGATAAGTGTACAATGTTAAGCCCAGAGTCTACCTTCCCTTTGTATCTTTTCTCTCATAAGAATTCACTGCCAAACCTCTACTGTTTCTATACCAGCTACATTTCCTCTCATTTCTATTCCCAGTAGAACTGGTATACAGCCTCTGAAACCTAATTCTCAAGATTGTAGAGAAATACAGTTATATTAAAATCTCTTGCAAAGAAATTCACAATTTAGAGCCACTTCCCCAGATACAATCATAAACCTTTCTGACGTAAGAGCAGTTGGTCAGACTCTGGCCCCGACCCACCAACGCCTGTCAGACCTTATTCCAGAAACGATGCAAGAACCGCTGACTTGCTGAACCCCAGCTTTCTTCCTTCCCCATGGGGCTTTAGGCACACTTTGCCTTTTTCTCTCACTAGCTCACTGCTCAGTAAACTTGATCTCTGGTAATCTCTTTTGCAAAGTATATCCACATCCTCTTTAACCCATTTTTCCCCCATTTCTTTCAACTGTTAAACAAAAGAGAAATTTATGTTATGTATATTTTACCACAATTTTTAAAAATGAAAAACCATTTTCCTCCTTCTCACCTTGTTCACTTAGTTCCATTAATGAGCTTAAGAGAGCTCTACCAGAGGCTAGTGACACACCTGTATCAAGCAAAATTAAAAGTCATGAGTTTTTGATCCACCTAGACAAAATAATCAGTGTCACAAAGTCCCCCCCAGTCTCCATCATGCTCTCAATGTAGCTCCTCCCCATCTTATAAAAATCAAATTCGTTTCCCCAACAGAGTTTTTATAAACTTCTTTATTTGTTGCAATATAGTTTGTTTGGTTACCTGTGTTGAAACAGTACATATTGTCACTTTTCACAGCAGACAAACACAGTAAATGATTTAGCTACCTTAGGAATTAAGCAAGCTTTATAGGCTAGGTTGGGACCCAAACCACCATTTAGACTACAATTCTATGGAAACACAACCTAAAGTCTACCAACATAAATTAAGGAATCTCAGAAAAAGACTTCAGATAACTTGAAACATCACTGCTTACACTGCTTCCACAAAAAGACCAATATTTGATGATAAAACAATGTAATCCCTACACACAGCTTTACTTTCAAACATAATGCTATAATCTGTTTAGTTGACACAAATAACATTTCAACCTTTGAAAACAGAAACTATCTGAAGTACAGCTTTACCTTATTTTATCTTCCCAGAAACTCAAAGAACTCATATTAAGGTCATTCTTATTTTCACATTAACAAATTAAAGAGAACATACACACAAACAGTAACACTACCACCACCTAACCTTTTTAAAATGTATTTCTGCTATTAACAATCACTGAAATGAAGACACAGTCCTAACATATTCTTCACATAACTGTGAAGACACAGTTCTCTTCATCAAAAACTATCAAAATTTTCATTCAACATTATAAAAGATTCCAACCTAACAGGTATTATCATCTTGATTTACTGATTCTATACGCAGAGCAGACTTCTTCAAAACGATTAGCTCCTTTTTAATCTTCATATCACATCAATTTAAAGTTATAAAACAGATGTGATTAAAGTTTTATAGTCTTAAATTCACTTTAAGCCCACAGCTTCATTCTATTATGTGATCACTTATATGCATACAACAGTAATTAAACAATGTGTATTATTTAATTTTAAACGGCAAAGCCCATTCACTTCCACACAAATTTAATTGTCAAACTTGTCTAATCAGCTTCTGATCTTAGAATGTTAATTGTACGTTAAATGGCAGGTCAAAAGCATGCCACTGAACATTTGAACAGTTTGCTAACACTTAACTGTCTCCTACTTAAGCATAGTCGTCTTTATTTTATATGTTGTTTATACAGCAAATTTTCCACTATGTTATGTTCATCTGAGTTTTGTTTAAGCTTGGTACTTGGTAAACTTTGTCTATGGAAAAATCATCAGTCAAAAGACTTATATTTCAACTTGGGTAGTTCATCGCAAATAAATCTTGAAGACCCAGGGGTATCTACCATTTAAAAAAAAAAAATCCCAAATCCTCCAAGCCTTCTCATTAAAATATCATGTATGCCTATTTCTATTAATAGATAGTAAAAAATTTTAAAGCATAGATGTTTCTGTTTCAAGAAACCCCTTCAACCAGCAAGATTTAGTCTGTGCAAGCTTAAAAATCAACTCTAAAAGAATCTGGCAGGTGTAGGGCCCAGTATCAGCTTCTAGAGTCCTCCCTCCCATTCCACAGAATTAATGATACGTAATACAAATAATCAAGTATATAATAAGATTTAGAGTAAATTGCTTCCAAACCACTCAACAATTTAAAAATTTAATTTTCTTACTTTGTTTTCATGAAGTATGAATGGTACCAGTGCTATCATTATGGGCTTTGGGAAAAAAATTCCAGTTCCAGAGCCTGTAACACCAGATTCAATCAGTGCTTGCCATCTAGACCACTAAAAAATAGGCAGGCATCTGTAACCAAAAATCTCATCAAATATTATAACATGATTCTAACTGTCCAACTCCTAAGTATATGCTTTATTTTTTTTTTAATATATTTATTTATTTATTTTTTGGCTGGGTTGGGTCTTCTTTGCTGCATGCAGGCTTTCTCTAGTTGCGTTGAGCAGGGACTACTCTTCATCACAGTGCATGGGCTGCTCATTGAGGTGACTTCTCTTTGTTGCAGAGCATGGGCTCTAGGCGCAAGGGCTTCAGTAGTTGTGGCACGCAGGGTTAGTTGCTCCTTGGCATGTGGGCTTTTCCCAGACCAGGGCTCGAACCCATGTCCCCTGCATTGGCAGGCGGATTCTTAACCACTGCACCACCAGGGAAGTCCCTAGGTATATGCTCTAACTTCAGAAGTGCAATTGTCTTATCCCTTTCTCATTTTGCCATCCTCCACTGCTCAGAAATGTGTACATGCCTACTGCTAAGCCTATGTATGTGTAAAACTATACCTTGCCCTAAAATACATAATCTTCAAACTCTTACTCAAAACTCCCTTTCATGAAATCTCTTATACTCTAAATAACAGGTCCTATTCAAATCACTCTATCACTCCAAGTTTTCTAAAAATTATAAATCTAATATGTACAAAAAAGAATTGCCTCCGGTAGAAGAGAAGCATACGGGGAGCAAGCGGGAGCCTTAAAGTTCACTTCAAGGAATTTCAACGTTACTTTTAATTGAGCTGAATTACAGCTAAAATGCAACACATGTTAAAAGATAAAGTAATATACTATATGTTGTTCATTAGTGAACATTAGTTATAGAGGTATTTTATTACATACCATTAATTATATATTAATATATAGTAAATAGGGGGGAAGACATCTATAGGCAAAACAGAAGGCACCAACATAGAAAGATATGCGGGAGTCCACTATGGAGGTTAAAACATTCATCCCAGACAGGCTCTTCCTAGCTGTGTGATTTTGCACAAATCGCTTGACTATTCTAAGATGCAGTTTCCTCATCCAAAGTCTCCACCTCCTAAGCTGGTTGCAAGAATTAAACAAGTTAGTACCCCCAGGTTCAAAGCAGCATTATCCACAACAGCAACAGTGTAGAAGCAACCCAAGTGCCCACTGACAGACAAATGTATAAGTAAAATGTGGTATATATATTAAATGGAATATTATTCAGCCCTAAAAAATGAGGGAAATTCTGAAGTATGCTACAGTACAAATGAACCTTGAGGACATTATGCTAAGTGAAGTAAGCCAGTTACAAAAAGATAACTACTGTATGATTCTACCTATACGAGGTACCTAGAGTAGTGAGAAATCAGAGAGACCAAAAGTAGAACGGATGGTTACCAGGGGCTGGGAGAACTGGGGAATTATCATTTAAAGGGTATAGAGTTTTAGTTTTGCAAGATGAAAAGAGTTCTGGACATGAATGGCAGTGATGTTTGCACACATTATGAATGTATTTAATACCACTGAACTATATACTTAAAAATAGTTAAGATGGTAAATTTTATCTTATGGGTATTTTACCACCATAAAAAAAAGAAAAAGAAAAAGAATTAAGTGAATTAATATATGAAGAATACAGAACAGTACCTGGCACATGGTAATAAAATGTAAGCTATTGTTATACTATGTCCAGGGCACATAGTAAGTACTTAATTAAGGCTGGATATCATTGTTATTAATACTATGACTACTACTTTACACAATCCAAAAAAGAGTCAAGGTCATTAATAAACAAAGTCTGGATAAGACAGAAAGGATTCATTTCCTGTAGGCAGGGAAGAAGAGGACATCTCTTCTGAACAGAGAGGAAAAAGAGATGAGTGAACCAAAAATTTTGAAGTGCAGAAAAGTAAACCATAGGTAATTCCCTGTGAAGGTTACCCACAGCCCACAAACTCAAGCTTATATGCATCTTTACACAAAAGCAGGCAAGAACTACAGTAAGTAGTTCCTTATTTCTTTTTTCTATGAAGAGCTGTAACCCAAGACAATTTTGTAAAATCAGAAGCTGCACTACCTGAGTGAGCAATAACTCAAAGAGCTCAAATCAAAGAACCTGAATCAGGTGGATCTCTCAATCTGTCTAGGAAACTGTTTCCTAAACACTAAAATGATAAAAACAAACCTGAGCCTAAAATATTCCAATGTACTGAAACAGCTTCTTAAGATTTACTAACAATAATAGTATATATAAATACACAATTACTCCAAAAGGTATTGTACATAATGGAAAATTACCATGTTTTTGTCCCACAATCTAGTTCATTATATAAAAATTAGTAAAAGGATAATTTAAATAAAATTATAATTAAGGGAATTCCCTGACGGTTCAGTGGTTAGGACTCCTCACTTTCACTGCTGAGGGCACGGGTTCATTCCCTGGCGGGGAACTAAGATTCCACAAGCCGCACAGTACGGCCAAATTTAAAGTGTGTGTATGTGTGTGTGTGTATCTATAATACATTAAATCTACATGGGTTCATATTTCCCTTAGCAGCTTAAAAGAAACATAAGAATTATCATAACAGTTAGAGTAGCTGATCAAGTCCCTTTCTATGTACAAGTTTATAAGATCAACTAATTAACAGAGTTTAGGGAAATGCAAGAAGTAGAATATAAAAGCATACCTTTCAACTAGTGAAAAGAACTGTCAAATCAGGACTGAATTATTTGCTACCAGCAATATGCATCTTGCTAAGTGCCACTTCTGTGGGCTAGAGTATGTTCCCTCCTCCTTTCCACCAATCTACAAAGAATTAGAGAATTATGGACTCTTAAAGGGCTGGAAGGGTTCTTACGATGTAGTGCCACTTCACCCAAGTAGTGTGTACACACACAGGTGCACACACACACATATATCCCACCTCCAGCCCTGCGACAAACCCAAACAGCACTTAAGGCACAAGAAAAACCAGGCTAGATTCAAATGCAAGTGAGAACAAAAAGTATTCATACAGGCACTACCAAAGACACAAACCTATCTGGTTATATTACCTTCACCCGTTCGTAACTGTCTGAAAATAAAGTATAGGTTAATAGTCAACTTACATAAATAAAACATAACGATTTACCCTTCTACAGCAAGATGCTTCTACCTCAAAGACTCGGTTTGAATACAATATAGATATTTTTTAATATCTTCTAATTTCATTTAAATGTTTTTCTTAATGGTCACCTAAAGTCCAAAATCCAAGAACTCTAAAACCATAACTGAATACAGACACAGTTGGATAAATCAATCGCTTCAAATCCTCAAAAGTGATAAGGTTAGCAAGAGAAAAATCTTAAGCTACATCTTAAAGATTCAAACTGAATAACACTGGCTAAATGAGTTCCATCTAATTAGGGGGACAGGAGGATTTCTCTTGGTTTGTAACTATTTCCTTATGCTCAGAAATATGGCTTTTCGTCACATTAAAAAATACAAGGGACTACCCTGGCGGTCCAGTGGTTAACACTCCGCGCTTCCACTGCAGGTGGTGAGGACTAGATCCCTGGTTGGGAACTAAGATCCCACATGCCAAGTGCCATGGCCAAAAAAAAAAAAAAAATTCAAGCCCACAACTGCTAATTAGGTATAGGCCATTGAACAAACATGGTCTCTCTGGTATCCTCATCCTGAGAAACTGGAATAGATTCTTGCTACTTAAAGTGTGGTCCTTGGACCAGTAGCACTGGCATCACCTGGGAACTTGTTAAAAATGCAGAATCTTGGGCCCCATCCCAGACTCACTGAATCAGACTTACATTTTAACAAGATCCCCAGGCGATTCATATGCACATTAAATTGAAAAGCACTGGATTAAATAACCTCTAACCATCCTTAATACTCAAATTGCAAAGGAATAGAGAAAAGTCAAACAACAGAAGCCGAAATAAATTAAAATTTTTAGAAACATGAAAAAAAAGAGCTTCCACTAAAATGCCTGTTCAAAAGTTATAGTCAGTAGATTTTCCCTCTCTTCTTAGTTACAGAAATATTGTTTTGATACTGACTAGGGTAAAAGGAGCAGAGGATTAAAAAGAGAAGAGAAAGAAGACTAAGCAAGATACAAGTTAGTTCCAATCCCAGTCTTCTAGTTTTCACATTTTACATTTTGCAACTTTTGAAACTCACTGTTGCCTACACTAGCTGAATGAATGCCAATATAACCTACTTTCAATAAAAGCTTTCACAAAGGTCCCCAAAAAGGTTCACTTAATCGTCCTTGAGCATAACTGAAAATGAGAAAAAAAGTGTTGCTATAGGGGCTTCCCTGGTGGTGCAGTGGTTAAGAATCCGCCTGCCGATGTAGGGAACACGGGTTTGAGCCCTGGTCCAGGAAGATCCCACATGCCACGGAGCAACTAAGCCCGTGCACCACAACTACTGAGCCTGCGCTCTAGAGCCTGTGTGCCACAACTACTGAGCCCATGTGCCACAACTACTGAAGCCCTTGCGCCTAAAGCCCACGCTCAGCAACAAGAGAAGCCACCGCAATGAGAAGCCCGCGCACTGCAACGAAGAGTAGCCCCCACTCGTCGCCAACTAAAAAGAAAGCCCGCACTCAGCAACAAAGACCCAACGCAGCCAAAAATAAATACATTAATTAATTTTTATAAAACAAAAAAAAAAAACAAAAACCACCCCTTTAAAAAAAAAACAAGTGTTGCTATAGGGGCTTCCTGTGCCTCCTGTCAGGAAACCCCCTTGAGGAGTCTCGGTTGGCTGGCTCTCTGTGACATTACCTCTTTCTGCCTCCAGTCACAGAAGTAGGTTGGCTGCTTCCCCTTCCACAGCAACTATTCCTCAAGTGTTCACTTCCCTGCCTTCTGTATCGCTACGAAAAACACTCTCTTGCCATACTCTGTATTCCAAAAAAACAGCTCTTCTAAGTACCTCAAAGGCCACTGGGCTAACCTACTGATGCAGCAGTCCCAAGCGGCCTTCAACTTCAAGACGATTGAGGTAAAGGATCTCCCACCTTACAACTTCCTAACAACAACTCAAGAAGAAGTAGGAGTTGGTGTAACAGTCAAAATTTAAATCAAAAACTCATGGCTCAGAAATCCTTAAAACTCTTGACATGTTTAAAAATATATACTAACAGTTTCACCAGCCACCAGTACAATAATTGTCTTCCTTAGTCCAAGCACCGTACTGCCCAGTGGCTAGAACTTAACAAAGACTCTGGATTGACAGCAACTATTAGGTCAGTCTAGCTCAGACAGGCTGTTTCCGCTTCATGACTTCGTGCTACTCCTCTTGCCCATGTTACTCACTCTCCACTAGTCATCTTCCTCCTAAGAATGCCTACGTTCCAGAGTCTATGTCACATCATTTATAGGAAATTATATTTCACATTGTTCTCTCATGTATTCCCATTTTAATATCACAATTAGATTTTCACCCATTTAAGGGCATGAAACATGTCTTAAATTTTCTTTTTATAAATAGGTTCAAAGTTTAAAAATAGGACTTTACCATGACTATGGAATTTCTCTTTAGAAAGTTAGAGTTCGGTTTATTTTATTTTAATGAATCTATTAAGTTGGTAGAAGGTGTAACTATCAACAACACTTACCAAGCACTTCCTACATGTTAAGCATTATTCTAAATGCTTTAGATGGAATTACTTAATCCTATAACATCTAGGAGGTAGTTATTATTGTTATCCCTATTTTTCAGATGGGCAGGTTGGGAGTTACAGGGGCTGTATAACTTTCCTAAGGTCACATGACTAGTAAGTATGGGAACTTCAGGATTTGAACCCAGGTAGTCTAGTTTCAATACCCAAGCTCTTAACCACTATACTATACTGCTTCTCAAAAAAGACCTGTTTTATAAGCTAACATACTTAAGTATCTTTGTTTTTTAGAATTTTATTACATTATTACCTTTATATGTCCATGATTCTACTGACTATGCAGAATACCTAACATAGGCTCACAATCCCTCTTACCTGAAAACTTTGGAGTTAGATATACTCCCAAATTAAAAAAAAAAAAAAAAAAATTAGACAATCTTAAAATATACTAAAAATAAAATAAAATAGGTACAAACTAATTTTCCTCTCAAAACTTTGCTATTGAAATTGACCACAAAAAAAAAAGAAAAAAAGAAATTGACCATACACTAAGATACTTAATTTGGTGGCTCCAAGTACATCATCAGAACAGCTACCATTTAAAACTTGTCAAAAATTAGAAATTTTATAAAACAAGCAACATCTTTTGTGTGTATCTTAATTCTTCTATATAACAATGAATCTTTTTCTTAATTATTTTACTGAAAGGGAAAGACCTAATCTACAAGAAACTTGAAATAATTTTATGTTTAACACAGATATTATACTTTACCATACATATTTTACTATAAAAACCCCATTATTTATTTTAAATGTATAAATAGACTAATAGCACCACTAGGTTACTTTTAAGAAAGATAATTAAAAACACATGTAGAAGATGCATAACACGAAGATGCTTGATTTTATTTAATATTGCTTTATGCACATAGGGAAATATAAGTACATAAAATTATATCTAAATGCACCAAATGTTTTAAGTGACTTAATTTCCCAATTTATTAGTACAAAATGTTTAATAAATCACACTATTAGAAATTAACTGGTTTCCACTGGTCTTTGTTCATGTTCACATAAAATTACTGGGGAAAAGTCTAGATGCAACAATGTCAACAGCTAAATACTAAATACAGTACCTAACCTCTGAGATTACAAAATTAAATATAATATGGACTCGTCGTATTAAGGCAACTACCAAGGCCAGATCACAGAGTCGATTCAATGTGCAGTTGCTTAAAGTTTACAATTTAAGGAGCAATTTTATTTGTTCTCATTATATATACTGTATTCTGTGCCTCTAGCTACATTTACATTTTATCAGGCTAATATAACACTTAAAAGGCTTAAAAGCCATTTTTAAATAATTCATGGGGAGACAATTTAGTTCTCTGCCCAGGCAAAAATATTTTAAAAATTAAATTTTCTGAAGTCTAAGATGTTACGAAAGTAAAATTTGTCCAGAAAGGCTCACCTGCCCACAAAAACAGCAGCCAACAGCAGAGCTGGGCTGAAAGCCAGGAACATACTGTTCTAAGATGGGCTGCATATAAAATCTTCAAACCAGGGCTTCCCTGGTGGCGCAGTGGTTGAGAGTCCGCCTGCCGATGCAGGGGACACGGGCTCATGCCCCGGTCCAGGAAGATCCCACATGCCGCAGAGCGGCTAGGCCTGTGAGCCATGGCCGCTGAGCCTGCGCGTCTGCAGCCTGTACTCCACAACGGGAGAGGCCACAACAGTGAGAGGCCCGCGTACGGCAAAAAAATAAATAAATAATAGAAAAAAAAAATCTTCAAACCAGATCTTACAATTTTAAAAAGAGCTGTCAGAATTACTCATTTTCAATTTCTTTACCTAAGTTCACAGATACTAATGCCTTTTGGGAATCAGATTACATGCAAACACTGAATATAGTTCCTAAAGAAAGTAAAGATACTATATGATGTATAATTTTAAAAAACAAAAGCATGTAGTTATAGAAATTTCTTTCCCAAAATATAATTGGAGCATATATATCAAAATTGCTATTCTTCATATACCGTGTACAAGTCCAACGACTGTTTTCCCTTATGAACAAAATTTCACTATCTAAAACAGAAGAGTTACATTCCAACACAAAGTTTTTCTATAGACTCCTTTGCTCCCAACATGAACAACTGAGAGCAAAACCCATATGAGATAAGAGAGAATCTTCAAATCATTCTTTCATTTTCTGATATTCCAACATAAGAACATCAGTTTCCTGAAGCAAACAAAACACTTTCAGAGACTTTAATGTGGCAAAATCGTTTTTACAAAAATAGGTCCAAAATGACATAGTCATATAATTCATATGCAATGCACAAAAGAACATGGCAACATTATCAAAACTGCTATGCTTTCAGTAGTGTTGTATACATGATCCCACTAATCCTCACTAAATTCTGAATAATCCCAAACTAGTATTTTGGGATGTATTAGATGTACAATGAATTGGGTAACAGAATTCTACTGCATCACAAAAACAGCCTGAATTAAAGCTGGTCCTCTGCTGCCATCTAGTGCAGTCATAAAATGCCAAAACTAAACCAAAAGTGACTGGAAAAAAACTTTTTGGTGATGAATCTGTTTAAAAAATCATTAAAAATACTAGTTCAAGGGCTTCCCTGGTGGTGCAGTGGTTGAGAGTACGCCTGCCAATGCAGGGGACACAGGTTCGTGCCCCGGTCCAGGAAGATCCCACATGCCAGGGAGCGGCTGGGTCCGTGAGCCATGGCCGCTGAGCCTGCATGTCCGGAGCCTGTGCTCCGCAATGGGAGAGGCCACAACAGTGAGAGGCCCGCGTACCACACACACACAAAAATACTAGTTCAAAACATGGGCCTTAAATATCACTGCAGAAAACGCTACAAAAATATTTAATAATTTACTTTAAAATATGTGAGTGTAGGGATTTCCCTGGCAGTCCAGTGTTTAAAACTTTGCCTTCCAACGGGGGGGTGTGGGTTCGATCCCTGGTTGGGGAACTAAAATCCCACACGCCTTGTGGCCAAAAGAACAAAACATAAAAACAGAATCAATATTGTAACAAATTTAATAAAGACTTAAAAAAAAGGTCCACATTAAAAAAATATATATGTGAGTGTATTCCCACAAATGCATTCTAGAGCATACAGAATAGAGCAATAAGTGGTTATAATGAACTAACAGGTAATAATTACTCATATGAAAAAAGTTACCTAGAATAATATTATCACAGTACTGTTTGTTATAAAAGCAAAAATTTCAAAACAATTTAAATTTTCAACCACACAGGAATTCTCAAATTATGATTCCCTGGTGGCGCAGTGGTTGAGAGTCCGCCTGCCAATGCAGGGGACACAGGTTCATGCCCCGGTCCGGGAAGATCCCACATGCCGCGGAGCGGCTGGGCCCATGAGCCATGGCCGCTGGGCCTGCGCGTCCGGAGCCTGTGCTCCGCAACGGGAGAGGCCACAACAGTGAGAGGCCCACGTACCACAAAAAAATATATATATATATGGTGCATTCATACAATGGAATACAATGATCCAGTATGGCTCCTTTTCCTCCTAAGACACTATCAAAATAACAAAGTTAGATTTTTTTTTTTTAAGTATAAAGCCATCTGGTGGTTTTCGAAATATGTCCACAAGTCCCCAAACTCTTTGATACTCTTCCTTTTAAGAGGTGGAGCTAAATTTCCCTCCCCTTGAGTGTGGGCTGGATTTGTATCTCACTCCCAACAAATAGAATATGGCAGAAATGACTGTAAATAACTTTTGAGATTAGCTTAGATTATAAAAAGACTACTACTTCCATCCTGGATATCTTGAAATATCTTGGATCACTTGCTCTGGGGGAAGCTGGCTGCCATGTAGTAAGGACATTCAGGCAGCTGTGGAGAACCACATGGAACCCCAGAGTTAGTATGAAGACTGCTTTAAGCTGAAGATGTTTGAGATTCAAGAGATGCAGAAAGAAGTGTTCCCAGAGCTTCCCTTATTTGACTAAAAGCAGAAACTTCTGGGAATGAGGCCACCATAAATCACCTCTTTGGAGCAGCTTCACTCCCAGGAAGGAGACTGAGAGTGAAACTATCTTAAAACCCCTCTCTGGGGGAATTTTACAGCCAGGAAGAAGATGGAAAAGATCAATCACACCAGCATAACAAAGATTATCAGATTATCATAAACTTTCTTCTCTCCTGTTGTTATCCTAAACATAGGTTCTCCTAAAGTAACCCATTTTTCTTCCCACAGAAGCCTTCTGTCTCCATTCCCTTTCCCCTATTAAGTTAGGTGTGTGTGTATGTATGTATGTATATATATATATATACCCCTAACTTTAGTCATTTAGCACATCACTTCTTTTGTGCACTCCCACAGGCATTATGAATAAACTTTTTTCCTCTTCTTTCCTCAGTTTAATCTGCAAACTCCCAAACACTAAACACAGTGGGTGCAAGTTTTTCCTCCCCACCCAGGCCTGCAAGGCAAGGAATGGAGGCCTCAGGCCAACAATCAGCAAAGAACTGAGGCCTGCCATCAACCACAAGAGTAAGCCTGGAAGTGGAGCCTCGAGGTGACGGCAGCCCTGGCCCACAGCGTGACAGCGACCTCATGAGAGACACTGAGCCAGAACGACCCAACTAAACTGTTCCCCAGAACCATGAGATCATAAATGTTTGTTGTTTTATGCTGCTAAATTTGAGGGGGTAATCTTGAGGTAATGTGTTGGGTAGGAATAGATAACTAACATAACACACAACAATGAAGATAATGAAGGAAAGGAGGGAAGACCATCACTGGATGAACTATGGCAATAAATTTCTGCTGGACAAGGAATCGATGGAGAAGTGCTGAGAAGCATTGCACAAAAGTAGCAACATCTACAAGTGGAGCTGCCTATTTTGCAAAATCCCAAAGAAAATCCAGACCCAGAAACATCAACTAACGAGAGTGACAATAGGGACTGAAAAAGAGAAATTGGTTATTTTTAACTAATGTAAAACAATTAAATCCCCACAACTCACAGACAAGACATACAGGTTAACCAACTCCTAAGCAATTAATCAATAAAATTGGAGGGTCCTTCTCTAAAGAAACTGAACCAAACCCTGAGGTAAAGTAACTACATGGGTAATGGTGCCCGGAAATAAAAGACCTCTCCAGGCAGTAGGACTGAAGATCCTCCAGCACAACCGCTTATCATAAAGCAAAGGTCTCAAGCTGACAAAGCCAGCCCACATTCACAGAATTTCTTCCAAGCAGTTTTTCTGCCTCATTTTTAAATGCAAACAGCCGACCAAGGATCACTGCACATTTAAGGAAAACCAGAAACATGAAGAAGAAAGATGATTCAAGATTAAGAGAAAGTAACTCTATACCCGCCAGTTAGTATTCTCATAAGAGATTCAAAACTCTATCATGTCCATAAATTAAGAACAGGTTGGCATAAAAAGGTATAAGCAGAGGGTAAAAATGCATGGGTACTCTTGAAATTTAAAAGCGTAATTACTGAAATTAGTAATTTATTAGAAATATAGAAAGAAAATGAGAAGATCTCCCAGAAAACTGAAAAGGAGACCAGGAGATGAAAAGTATGACAGAAAAGATAAGAGAAGAAAAAGAATCTAAGAATCTAGGTGGTGTAACAGCCAACAGTAGGTCTAGAAGGAGAAAAGAGAAAAAAGAAAAAAGAGAGAGAGAGAGGAAATAAAATATCAGAGATAAGATAAAATTACCCTGAATGGAAGAACCCAGGTTTTCAGATTCAAAGAGATCACCAAGTACCAATGAATGGGAAGGTTGGGGGGCAACGGCGACCCACATAATTAGACATCACTGGGAAATTTTAGGACAAGAATAAAGAGAAAATTCTAAGTTTCCAGGGGCGAACCACTTCCAAGGCACTAGAATCAGAATAATATCACACCTTTTATCAGTGGCAGAGGTTAACAGAAGAAATTGAAGTAAGGTTTTTAATATTCTTAGGGAAAATCATTTCTAATCTAAAATTTTATACACAAGCAAACTACTAAATTCAGGACAAGAGCAACAGCATGTTCATACACCTAAGCATGCTTACGGGTTACTTCCTGTACATACTTTCTTAGGAAGTGAGTTAAGGAGGTATCCCTGCAAAGTGACAGAAAAGAAAGGAAGGAAGGAAGGAAGGAAGCAGAGGGGAAGAAAGAAAAACATGGAATCCAGAAAGCTACATCCAACCAGGATAAAAGTTGGGACCAGAGCTTTATACACAGGCTAGAAATCACAGAAGGCTCTAAAAGAGAAGTCTTTGGGATAACAAAAAGTAATTGAAAGAAGAAACAGAATGACTAAAACCTTGAAAAAACTTGATTATAGGGTAAAGGCAATTATTCTAGTAAAAAAGAACCTATTTAAACTCAACAAAAGAAACATTCTACTTGATGTGGCAGAGAAGGCATGACTTTGAACTCTGGGCAAGTTGGCTGTCTTTGGTGGTCAGCTCCATCCCTGCAGTTGTGTGTTCAGTGGATCTTGGTTTGAGAAGTAAGCAAATAACACTTCCCAGACTCCCTTGCCAGCTCTCTGGAAGGAGATTAGAAAAAAAGAGGAAGGGAAAAACCTATTGATCTGCTTCTGGCAGTATCTGTGGCAGCACTGAAGGCAGCAGCCACCAGATGACGGCACAGCTCCTTAGGGAAGAGCCCCCTGGGAGGGGCTGCTGTGCAGCAGTGGTGAGCGGTCCCAGAGCAGCGGCCAGACAGGCAGTATATTACCTCCTCCAGCACCTGGGCAGCAAGTGCTAACCAGGCTCCAACCAGAGGCACTAGCAGCCTGCTGAACTCCAGGTGACCCTTTGGCTTCTCCATCCTCTCAATGCCTTTGTAACCAATTCTATGTATTAAATTCCTGTGTGTTTGAAATATCAAGAGTGATTTCTTTTCATGCCATGAAAAAGGAAATCTATTCCTTTCCACTAATCTAAATGATAGTTCCAGTGAGAAAAAAAAATTTTAAGTATTTTTCACCATTTAAAACAACCATACACTTACATAAAACAAAAACCCTATGTTTAACAAACAGCATGTAAATGTAAACAGAGTTGACAATATTAAAGTTAGAGCTGACATAACAGAAGTAGATGGAAGACAGAGAACTCTAAAGTCCGCATCTTAACAAGTTAAGAAACACTACATTAGGGTTATTAGGATAAAGGGAAGATTAAATATACAGGCATGATCGATGAAGAGAACTAACAATAATAGTTTACCTATGATGAGAAACTAGAAGAAAAGACAGGTGGGAACAGAGGTACTGGTAAGCCACATCCTCATGACCACATTAGGAACTCACCTAAAGTTAATTAATAAACAGCAACATAAACATATTATTTAGAGATCTGAGGATAACCACAAAATAAGTATAAAAAAAAGGAAATAAAAACAAAAATAAACAAACGGGACTTAATGAAACTCAAAAGCTTTCGCCAAAGCAACAGAAACTACAAACGATGAAAAGACAACCCTCAGAATGGGAGGAAATATTTACAAACGAATCAACGGACAATTAATCTCCAAAATATATAAACAGCTCATGCAACTCAATATTAAAGAAAACAAACAACCCAATCAAAGAATGGAAGAAGACCTAAATAGACATTTCTCCAAAGAAGACATACAGGTGGCCAAGAAGCACATGAAAAGCTGCTCAACATCACTAATTATTAGAGAAATGCAAATCAAAACTACAATGAGGTATCACCTCACACCAGTTAGAATGGGCATCATCAGAAAATCTACAAACAACAAATGCTGGAGAGGGTGTGGAGAAAGGGGAACCCTCTTGCACTGTTGGTGGGAATGTAAATTGATACAGCCACTATGGAGAACAGTATGGAGGTTCCTCAAAAAACTAAAAATAGAACTGCCATATGACCCAGCAATCCCACTACTGGACATATACCCAGAGAAAACCATAATGCAAAAAGACACATGCACCCCAATGTTCACTGCAGCACTATTTACAATAGCCAGGTCATGGAAGCAACCTAAATGCCCATCGACAGACGAATGGATAAAGAAGATGTGGTACATATATTACTCAGTCATAAAAAGGAACGAAATTGGGTCATTTGTCGAGATGTGGATGTATCTAGAGACTGTCATACAGAGTGGAGTGAAGTCAGAAAGAGGAAAACAAATATTGTATATTAACGCATATATGTGGAACCTACAAAAATGGTACAGATGAACCAGTGTGCAGGGCAGAAATAGAGACACAGATGTAGAGAACAAACATATGGACACCAAGGGGGGAAAGTGGTGGGGAGGGTGGCGGTGGTGAGCTGAATTGGGAGACTGGGATTGACATATATACACTAATATGTATAAAATGGATGATAATAAGAACCTGCTGTATAAAAAAATAAATTAAATTAAAAGATAAAAAAAGGTTAAAAGAAGTTGTGTTAGACCTCAGAGATATTGCGGGTTCATTTCCAGACCACCATAATAAAGCAAATATCGCAATAATGTGGAAAAAAAAAAGTGGTTGCCTTTAGGGAGTAATACTGATAGACAGAAGGAGGGGATATGGAAGGGATCTCCAGTATTACTTGATTTATTTAACCATAAACAAGGATTACCTTAATAAACAATTTTATTTTAGTCATCGAATAGGAAAATGTTTAATAAAATAGAAAAATATTTAGGATCATTAATTAAAAACAGCAGATTACTAGGCTTCCTTGGTGGCTCAGCGGTTGAGAGTCCACCTGCCGATGCAGGGGACACGGGTTCGTGCCCCGGTCCGGGAAGATCCCACATGCCGCGGAGCGGCTGGGACAGTGAGCCATGGCCGCTGAGCCTGCGCGTCCGGAGCCTATGCTCCGCGACGGGAGAGGCCACAACAGTGAGAGGCCCGCGCACCGCAAAAAAAAAAAAAAAAAAAAATAGCAGATTACTAAACTATAAATCATAGATACTAAACAGTTTAAGTAGAAAACATATTTCCCTAATAGAAGCTCCATTATGGCAGGGACCACTGTAATGCCCAGCATCTAGAATGGTACATGGCATACATAATATACACCAAAAAATACTGTGGAATGAATTCATTTTCACTTAACAAAATGATATATATAGACAGAGACACAGGTCTGAAAATATACACACCAACATTAGCAGCAACATCTCTAACTGGTGAGATTATGCCTGCTTTTCATTTTTTTCTTTTCCTTATCTTCACTTTCTAAGTTTTCCACAATGAATACAAAGTAATTTTATAATGAGGAAAAGTATTTTTAAAGTCACTATCATTTTTTCATTAAACTTTTTCATTTTGTGACCAGAATCACAAAAGAAACCAAAAAAAAGACATTTTACATATATATATATTCCAAGTTAGAAAAACTCACAACTATTAATAATGGAAAATGTTTAGCAAGGTATAGACATATTCATTGATCTTGACCTAATTAAGAGGATCTGAAAATCTTTCAAGGTAACAGAATACTGCAAAATTACTATTCATTGCACAAATCAGGTAATTAGTTCCAATACTGGTTAACAAATCTCATGAATCTATCTGTTCTGAGGCTAAGAAGCCTCTGTTATTTTAATTAGTTACTTTTAGATTAAGTAGCTCTGTTTATAATGAGAATACAGAGTATCATTACACTTCAAAGTATAAAATCAAATGATATATTCATTTGCACTAACTACCATGAATGTTACAGGTTATGCTTTTTAGAACTTCATAGCCATGCACAAGTTAAGTATGTAAAATACAGTATCCTTTTACCTGGTCTTCCATGGGAAAGAGTAAAAAGCCACATTGATTACTCAGATTTACCTTGATCTGGAATAAAATGTTAAAGCCACTTAAAATGGTATGGGCAGCATTTACATATCAAAGGGGCTGAAAGGTGTGAAAATCATTTTGATTTTTATAAAACAATCAGTCTTCATGAGAAGAGAAGACCAGAAGAAATATTCCAAAGGCTTTGTTTTATTTTACATTTGCCCCGTGACCTGGCTGATTACTTTTGATTTTCTTTTGTATAGGGCACACATTCTTAGAAGATCAATTACAATTCTTTCAAACAATTTTTCACTGATTCACAGAGAGGAACAGATTTGTTTTCTCTTTTTTACCCAACCTAGTACTTAGCATTTCTACAATCACACATAATGGACTAGGGCATGTGAGCAAATAACCAGTTCTTAAAGGATAGTGGAATTATGAAAAAATAAGTATGAAAATCCCCTTAACATCTCATCCAAGAGATAGCTCTAGAGCTGAGATGGAAGTCGGGGCAAATGTCCGCCAGTGAGGTCAGTAGCACTATGCAATACTAAATAACAAATGGGTCTGTATCTCTTCTTTATTCCACTATCAAAGGTAAACATCCATCTAGGACACCCATTATTATACTCCTAAAATCAAAATGAGCACTCATATTTCATATGGAATATCAAGTAATGCTCCTTAGCAGTTCTTTGTTACCTCTCCTTATTTATTCTGCTTTGTACTATACATACTTCTACTACATCTCTTACTGCATCTTAAAGCTGCTTCAAGGGCAGGAATTGTATTTTGTTTACCTACAGTGTCTTGTATCATCTTTGAGACCTTCTAACTCCTATAGTAGCTTCATAGTTATCTACTAAAGCAATAAATATTATTTCTGCAAAGATACTGATTTTCCCATTAAGTGAAAGGTGCAATGCAATTCCAATTACCATCACAAAGCGATTTGAAGGAAACCTGATAAAGTTTTCTACAGTTTATAACAGAACAGCATATATCGTATCCATTTATATGGAGGATCAGGCAGTGAGGGAAGGCGGCAGCAGGCAGGAAGATGGAGGCATAGAGTCCAGAGAACCAAACCTCCAACTCTTAACACTGATCATCCCAAGGTGTGGGATAAAAGTTCTCACGGGGAGAACTTTTCCTCTCCCTATATAAGGAAGACATCACCAGAATAAGCGTATTTTAAGATAAAAATTCACCTATAAGAATAAAACAGTAAAAATAACCAAAGAAATAGTGAAAAATAATAATGAAGACAATATCTGGCAACACAGGAAAAAATACATGTATAAAGCAAGACCATGGTAAAGATCCTAGGCTCTGGAGCCAGACCACCCACATTCAAATCCCAGTCCTGTAACTAACATAACTGTGCGGGCTTGGAAAACTCACTTGCCTTTACATGCCTCATTTTCCTAATTCATAAAAGGAGGATAATAATAGTACCTACACCTCACAGAGTTGTGCACAGTACATGAGATATTCTGTATAAAATACTCAGACTGATGTCTAGTATACCTAAGTGCTCAATACGTGTTATCTGTTAAAATATAATTTGTGCCATAGCCAAAATACAAAAGAAACTTGTGTAATCGACTGTTGTTTCCCAAAACGCTAATTAAATCAATAACAAATTTCATTTCCCAACTGTCAACCTGGCCACATGATTATTTATACTAAATGAAACTACCCCAAACTGCCAAGAATGCAGTGAAATGGGCTCTTTCAGGCAATAGTGTTTGGGGGTGTAACGTACAACTTTTGGCAAGAGGTATCAAGGAGTTTAGAAGTTTCCATACTCTTTATCCAAGTAATATTATTTTCATCATAAGCTATATCAAGATGGGTATAAGGAGTTATTTATAAAAGAAAAAACTGGAAACAGTCCAATGCCTCAATAAAAGAGAGCAAAAATTTTATCTTGGCAGCAATTAAGTAATATCTTTTTTTTTTAACATCTTTATTGGAGTATAATTGCTTGACAACGGTGGGTTTGTTTCTGCTTTATAACAAAGTGAATCAGCTCTACGTATACATATATTCCCATATCCCCTCCCTCTTGCATCTCCCTCCCACCCTCCCTACCCCACCCCTCTAGGTGGTCACAAAGCACCGAGCTGATCTCCCTGTGCTATGCGGCTGCTTCCCACTAGCTATCTATTTTACACTTGGTAGTGTATATAAGTCCATGCCGCTCTCTCACTTCGTCCCAGCTTATCTTTTAAAGTATGTTCTAAAAACGGAAAATGCTCATCTTAAGATTAAAAAATAAAAATAATCATATTAAACAGGTTAGTTCTAATTACCTGCTAAGTCCAGCAAAACCTCTGGCATATGGTAGATGTTCAATAAATATTTGCTGACTGTATGAATAAATATTATTCTTCTCATATATTTGGGTCCTGTAGCCTAGCTCTCTTTTAAAATATATGTATTTAGAAATATTAACAAAAAAAGGATTTTTTTTAATGTTTCGAAGTTCCAGATGCTTGCTACCCCTAGAATATGGGCAACCCCAAATTCTAATCAGGGATTGCACCAATGTTTGCAACAGAGGTTTTACCTATATCCGTTTAGCTCTAAGAGTTCTCTAGCCAGATTTGGTAATGAATTCAGTTGATTTTTATCCTTAAGTACCATTTCAGAGACAGTACCTCTATTAAAAAGTAGTAACTCTCACATTGATAAGTAGCTTAATTAAAGAAACTAATATTTAAAGGAACTTTCTATCCTCTAGTAAATCCTAAAGATGTGACCAGCTGACATCTATCTCAAAAGTTTGATTTAAAAATATTAGATTGTTTTTGTCCTATACCTACTTTTCTTCTTGTACAATAACTAACTCACACCGTAAGAGAATTCTGAATGTATTCTGAGAAAGCAAATGTTGGTTACCATGTAAAAATGATTTTCCAAGGAGTCTTAAACTATGACACCAATAACTAACGTTTATTGAATGCCATAATAATAAACATTTTACATGAATCTCCTTTAATCAATTAATGGACAAATTCTCAGCTGTATCCTTAACTCAGTGGCTGGCTAGGCACTTCTCTGGTTTAGTCACTGATTTTTAAACTGTGTTCAACCGGCACTAAAGGCCATGGCTCCCGAACCTGGCTGGAAATCAGAATCAGCTAGGGTTGCTTTCAAAAACACAAATTCTCAAAGCCTGAATTTGGATCTCTAAATTTTTTTTTTAATGCAAGCTTAATATGATGGTAATACAATCATGATGATAACATAACCCAAACATCCAATGGCGTTTGGGAATTGCTGCCCTAAAAAAGTTCCATGGTGACCTTAGAGACCACCCAGAATGCAACCCCACATGCTACCCCAAAATGTTCACCAACCAAAGCAGCCCCACTTTTGTCTGTTTTATATAATGGGGGGTCCAAGTAAGATTTGGGCTTGGAGAAGGAATAAAATGAGTTCTGTTACTTTCTCTTTTTAACCAGTTTACTACCAGGTATCATCCGCTATAGCTTTAGATCAGTAAACAGTGCTTCTGATTGACTTTTAATCACTCCTAGTTTGTCTCCCTTCTCCATGATAAAAAAAAAAGGAACACAGGGGGCTTCCCTGGTGGCGCAGTGGTTGAGAGTCCGCCTGCCGATGCAGGGGATACGGGTTCGTGCCCCGGTCCGGGAAGATCTCACATGCCGCGGAGCGGCTGGGCCCGTGAGCCGTGGCCACTGGGCCTGCGCATCCGGAGCCTGTGCTCCGCAACGGGAGAGGCCACAACAGTGAGAGGCCCGCGTACCGGGAAAAAAAAAAAAAAAAAATTAAAAATATGAAAAGCAGATCTTAAAGAGATATACCTTCTTTCCCATTTTCATTGCAACATTATTCACAATAGCCAAGATATGAAAATAACCTATGTATCCACCAAGAAATGAATAGATAAATAAAGAAGATGTGGTATGTATATATATGTATATATAGATATATATACACAATGGAGTATTATTCAGCCATGAGAAAGAAGGAAATCCTGTCATTTGTGACAACACAGATAGAATTTGAGGGCATTATGCCAGGTGGAATAAGTCAGACAGAAAGACAGATACTGTATGATATCACTTATATGCGGAAGCTAAAAAGCTCATAGAAACCGAGACTAGAATGGTGGTTACCAGGAGCTTAAGGGGTGGGGAAAATGGGGAGGTACTGGTCAAAGGGTACAAACTGCCAGTTGTAAGACAAATAAGTTCTGAGGATCTAATGAACAACATGGTAATTATAGTTAAAAAAACTGTATTACATACTTGAAAATTGCTACAACAACAGGTCTTAAATGTTCTCACCACAAAAAAGAAATGGTAATTATGAGAAGTGAAAGAGATGTCAGCTAACACTACAGCAGTAACCACTTTGCAATATATAAGTGCATCAAATCAACAAGTTGTACACCTTAAACTTACATAATGTCATGTCAAATTATATCTCAATAAATCTGGAAAAAAAACTAAAGTGTACATACATGTGTGTGCGTGTGCATATATATATATACATGCACTCCTCATTATTCTAATTATATGTGTGTGTTTGTATATATAATACATACACTGTTCTAAAACATTTTCTTCACTATGAAAAAGTTAATAGGACTTCTATATTAATATCTATATATGTACATATATGTGTATATATATGTATACATTGCATGTATATATATACATATATGCATATACTATATATACATACATGCATATATATACATGCACTCCTAATTATTCTAAAACATTTTCTTCATTATGAAAAAGTTAATAAGAGTTCTATATTAATCTGTTATTTCAATTATTATAACATTTGCTGAATGAATAAATAATATAGCAAAGCTATAAAAAATGGATTACAAAAGAGAAAGAAAAAGTTTAATGTTATTGAGGAAGCAACTTTATGCTTTAATACTAATAAATATTTTTAAATGTAGGAATATGAAACTTGAAGCTAAGCTTTGTTATAAGAATACAACAACCTTAAGAGTGTATAAAATTACAAAAAGTATTAGCAAGGATTAAGAGAAAAAGAAAACTATCGAAGGAACAAAATACAGAGTGAATCAAGGAGACTTGGTAATTTTTAGATTATAAACTGATAATACATCTGTTAATTTTAGAAGTGTCCAACACCATTAAAGACAAGGTGGCAGGCAGCAAACATACCAAAAAGCACAATATTATTAAGAAAAAATACTTCCAGATTTAAATTTGGTATAGATTCATGTCAAACTAACATAACTCTGAAACCAAAAATTAAGCAGAATGAGAGTCATAATTGTAGTACACAGCTAAGAATACTAGCAAAACAAAAACTATATGATATATGAAACATGCTTATTTTGCTGCTCAAGTCACTCCCAGGAGTACAAACCTTCTCTAACAACAAAGCAATATTCTTCAAGCATTCGGGTTATTAGTCAATTTTTTAAGAAATCTAACTTACCGCGTACCATCTGCTTTCCAGCTTACTTTATATGGCTTCTGCTCCAAAAGCTTAATATTTTGCTTGTCCATGGAAATAGGCTGTGCTCCAGGGAATCCAGACCTTAAAGAAGAACACTGTATTACTATTATGGCTGGTGTCCATACAAAGCAATACATGTCTTAAACCAAGCTCACCTGAGTCACACATTTTGCACAATGTTTTCCCTATCATGAGATTAATGTCAATTGGAATAATATCAGCTTTCACAAAAATGCTACCAAAAGGTTATCATTTTCTTGACATTTTAGAACTCAAGTTAACAGGATCATAATTGCCACTGCAAACTATGACTATCAGGCTAATTTTTAAATATTAATACACATGATCTAAACAGTAAAGCACATACTGTTTACAAGTCTTTGTATATCTACAAGTCTTTTACTTCAGGAAGAAGTTTAAATCTTGCCTTGACTATCTTACATTGCTCTAGACCCCATATTCCTCCATCATGACACTGCCAGCTTGGCATAACTTTGCAGGGTTAGCAAGTTTCTCCTCAAAAGATGCCCAGAAGTGACAAAACAGGAGAAATTCAGGTAGAGATTAAAGTACACTGGCAAGGGTTTAACAGAATACTAAAACTGATAGCACTTCATCATTTACATTTTTTAGTTAAAATTATTTCTAGTTTATTGATCTGTATGTATACCAGTCCAAAAGTTCTTTATATTAGGAATTTTTAACAATAATCCTGTTTCATCATGTTCCAGCTGTATTATAATTTTCTGCCACAGATAGCAATGATCAACATAAATGACCATAGACCAAGACCTGAGAGCAACGAGCAGTGAACTCTCTCTTGAATCCTCTCCCATGAAATGTCTGATAAATATCTTCAAGTCATGGTAAGGGGCAGAACATATTTAAAGCTGATTCTCCCAGGTTTCTGATGACAGAAAAACTGGAAAATGAGGCACATTCAAGTTTCACCTCTTCTCTCTTAATAAAATGATAAGGGCAACTAAAACATTAATCAGCAACAGTGGGACTTCCCTTGTGGCGCGGTGGTTAAGAATCCGCCTGCCAACGCAGTGGACACAGGTTCGAGCCCTGATCCCACATGCCGCGGAGCAACTAAGCCCGTGCACCACAGCTACTAAGCCTGCGCCCACAGCTACTAAGCCTGCGCTCTAGACCCCACAAGCCAAAACTACTGAGCCTGCATGCCACAACTTCTGAAGCCCGTGCTCCGCAACAAGAGAAGCCACCGCAATGAGAAGCCCGCACACCACAACGAAGAGCCCCCACTCGCTGCAAGTAGAGAGAGCCTGCGCACAGCAACAAAGATCCAATGTAGCCAAAAAATAACAATAATATATTTTTTTAATAATAATTAAAAAACTCAGCAACAGTAGAATCAATCTCACAAAACAAATACCAGAAAGTGACAACAGTAATTTTCTATTCCATTAGGAAGACATGTGAGTCATCTAATTTTGACTCAAAAGTCTGGTTATTACACTGTTTATCTTGAGAAAAATCTGATAAACTCTTGCTTAACATGTTTTTAAGAACTCTATGTAAACAAGGAAACTTCAAGGAGCAAAGAAGCTATGACACTGTTTGCATTAATGTTAAGTATTGCAGAATAAGAATAAATTTTATTTAACACTTTAATTAATATTGAAAATGTTTATTACCCTTCCCAGCCACAGAATTGATGACATTTCTGTTGTACCTCTCCTAACTTTGGTTGAGTTGTTACTTGAGTTACACCTTTAACAGTTACGCCTTCCAAAAAAATAGCACCCTGAAAATAAAAGGAAAAGAAAAATACATTAGAGTTCAAATCCATTTACAAAGACCAGACTGAAAGATACATTTATTTTCAGAAATCTGAGCAAATATATGCAACAAATGGTCTGCTACAGGAGGTTCTACAAACTCCCCTGGGATTGTACACTAGTTTTCCTTAATCCAGCATATGATTTTCAATGTACATATACAGGCCAGTGTCTGTATCATGTTGTCAAAGCATCCATGGGTACTACTCAGTAATCATAACAGCAATAATATCTTACCTACCATTTACTCAGAGCCAGGCAAAGTATCTGGCATTTTACAAACAGTTTCTCTAATCCTTATAACAATTCTGAAAAGTACGTGCATTATATTTATTTCACAAATGACTAAACGAGGCATAAAGATTTTATGTAATTTATTCAAGTAGTAAAAACAGAATCTGAACTCAGGTCTATACTATACCATTCACCAATGATTCTCCATTCACCAATGAGTCTCATTTGGGGAAGGGGGTGAGAAGTTGTGTCACTGATGGAGTTTGGATTTTGAGATAAAAACCTACAATATGTACCTTTGTAAACTAGAATAAGAGTATAACAGTAGACAAAGCAGCTAAGCTACAGTCATTGGATGTATCAACATAAAAACTAAATATTACTCATCACTGAATTTTTAATCTAAATTCTACATTCAATGTCTTATTGTATTTCACCCATTTCACAGCAAGTATATTTTTAGAATATCACAGAGAAGTGAAGCAGATGGAGAATTTATATATCAAATAATAAAGAACACCCCTGGAAATTTTAAAGACTAAAAAAATAGTCTTGATTCAATTACTTTGAGACCCATAGAGGTTTGGCATCAGTCTCAAGAAATATCTATAAAACAACTCAAGCTGTTAACGTAATTCGGGAATAAAAAACAGGGTCTGCAAGCTACAATGATCAACATTCTGGCAAAGATTTGGCAAACTGAACTAGTTGGGAAGGAAAAAAAAAAAAAAGAACACAATACTTAGTCCACATACATCCCTGTCAAATTTAGAAGAGTCCTAAAGTCAATCCAGCAGACTATTTTTTGCCCCTAATTCTGAATCATATTTTAGTTATCTAAAATGTCATCTACCTTGTTTTCCTTAAAGAGAGGTTCCATGAGCCAAAGTATCAAAGAATACCATTCCTCTCCTATTACACCATAACCTCTCTTTATCAGCCAATGAAATTCCTGTTTTAGAACCATTTCTACCATTAAATATAATAACTAAAGAAAATTTTCAAAGGAAAGCTTAACCAGGTGGATAAGTTTTTTAAACATATTTAGTAATTGAGATACTCATAACTTCAATATCCTGATGAAATTACATCTTGTATATACTAATTTAAAAAAGAAAGCATTATCTTTATTCTGAAGGTACTAATAGCACAGAATTTTTTTTAAGTTTTACCAATAACCTTCCCTGTAAACTCAACCTTTTTCATGAACACACTGTACCCCATGTCTTAACTAGAAGCTAGCTCTGCACCAAGAAGACCACTCACTTTTCTCTTAAGTGAAAGCTACTCATTCTCCTACTGCCCAAGTCCCATGGTAGTAGTGTAAACAATTCTCTTATATCCTCACTGCTTTCCCGGCCTCTTTCAAAAGTTCCTCTTCCATTCAGACTCATTCAGCTACATCACTCAGCTAGATGTCAGGTAGAGCAAACATCCACTGTGGTTGGTTGCACAACGGCTCTCTTTGTGGATGGGATGCCTTCCCCACCCACAAGCCATGTTACATGACATGAAAGATAACATGCCACTCCAGCCAAAGTTGATGGGAGCATGAGTGAACCCCTAACTCTATCTGAACCTATCAGGTTCTCTCTTCTGGTAACCTGGAATTTGGACTCAGAAAGTCTCCGCATGTGGCGAAAATTATAACACATAAGCTTAGATATAGGACATTAAATATCCCTCGTAAACAAAGAATCAGAAATCTCCCAGATAAACAAGGAATCAGCTATATTCCTGCGCTTGAGCTGCACCCATTTACTCATAGTAAATTCCTCTTATTACTTAAGCTAGTTTGAGTTAGTTTCTGTTACTTGCAACCAGATAATCTAAATTAACAAAATGCTCTATCCTTCATATATTGACCTCTGGTCACTTCCACACATTCATCAAAACCATCAGTATTTCTCACCATGCTAACTTCTGTCATTATATTGGTAACATTAACATCCACTGAGACAATCTGACCCATCATACAACCTAAGCTTCACAGTTCTGTAATTTCTTTTTTTTTTTTTTTGCGGTACGCGGGTCCCCCTCTGTTGTGGCCTCTCCCGTTGCGGAACACAGGCTCCGGACGCATAGGCTCAGCGGCCATGGCTCATGGGCCCAGCCGCTCCGCGGCATGTGGGATCCTCCCAGACCGGGGCACGAACCCGCGTCCCCTGCAATGGCAGGCGGACTCTCAACCACTGCGCCACCAGGGAAGCCCTGTAATTTCTTTTTTAATGATCCTCTCATCTGTGCTTAACTTGAACAGCCTGCTCCATGGCCATATCATCCTCATTCCAGACTGCTCCACCTTTTGATTCATCAACTCAACTTACATTGACTGGGTACCCACAACATTCTAAACCAATATGCTCTTCTGACCTCTTTCATTAAACAGCTTAACTCTTTTACTCTCACTAAGCTCACTTTTCAATTTCACCAAGACTAACAATCCTTCACTCCTCCCTTTCCAGTCTAACAGCTCCCCCATCCTGACCTTACTTCCTATTCAACCTAGATCCTATCACTGATTACTTCAATTACCCTTCACCTGATATCCTCTGTACTCTTTACCCTCTGATCCTTCCATCACACCCATACTAAATATAGCCGACCTTGTATCAACCCACCATTAATCTCCACTTCCACACACAGGCAGCTGAAATTTACTGAGGAAAAATCACAATCTCAGGGCTAAGGATGAGATTTCCCTCCTCTTGCTGAAGACCTATTTCTCTATCTGCTCTTGAACTTCATTCCCTTTAATCTCCTCAGAAACTGCTCTATCATTAATTCCTCTAACATTTCATTTATTTTCAACTTCATTGATTCCACTAGCTCCTTATCCTCAAGTACTAGATATGCTTGAGTTTATTCCATACTAAAAAGCCTTTTCTGAATATGTCTGCGTCAAGCAATCACCCTTAGTTACCCTTTTTGCTCATAACCAAACTACTCGAATAGTCTGTACCAGTGTGCAGGTAAGAGTTAACATAATAGGACTGCTTGCAAGGTTGGCCCCTGGATGGCATCTGGGAACATGACTCTCAGTGTTCTCAGTCAGCTGATAAGGCTGGTTCATCACACCTAAACTATTTGTACAGGCAATAGTTTACGCTGAACAAATGTTTTCCTTCTGGGATTCTGGAATATTGATACACGCTAGGCACAAGCTGCCTACATGACCAACCATGAATAAAAACCTTGGGCACTGAGACTCTAACGAGCTTTCCTAGACAGAAACATCACACATGCGCTGATGCATTTCCATTGCTGTGGGAAGAGTGAGCTCTGTACGACCCCTCGTGGGAAGGAGAGAGCATAAGGAAGCCTGCACGTGGACTCTTCAAAACTCCACTTGTCTTTGTCACTTATGATCCAGCAGGATCTTAGTATACCGCTGCGTTAAATCTTAGCTGTGAGTACAACTATATGCTGAATCCTAGAGAATCTCCAAAAGAGAGGTGGTACTGAGGACCCCTAACACAACTGTGTCCTTTTTCTCACCTCCCATCAGCTGCTTAAAATCACTAGTCTGACCTGGCCCTGCTGTACCACAGAAAATTATCCTCAGGTGGACACTTCATCTCCTTACTGTATGCATCCCCTCTATGACTTTTCATACTATTAAATCATCCATATAGATCACTACAAAACTCTAAACTATTTTTCATATTTGTCTTTTTGTGCTACATCCAGGAAGAATTTCTTAGCTAGATCTTCCAGCTTGATAATTTCCTCCACAGCTAACTTCAGTCTGCTATCCAACCCACCTACTGACATTTTTATTATTATCATTTCTAAGGTCCCTAACTGGTTCTTCTTCATAATAGCTTGCCATTATTTTATGGATTGATATCCTCTCTTGTCTTCTAAAGAAATGTTCTGTTTGCTTTTTATAAACTATTCTCTTCGGTGCTAGCCAAAAAGAATGAGGTAGTTCTGTATGTACTAGGAAAAGAGAAAACTTCACTTCTTACCCTATATACCTCTAGATGTTCACATTTTTATTTTACAAAGAAAATTGATCTGTATGTCACTTGTGTACACTTTTAAAGAGACAGATAGGTAAGTAATTGCGGAGAAATTCTTTTAAGATAACAAAAATGCCAGTGGTAGGGTAAAAGTTGAAGGATTATTTGTTTTCAAATTTTCTTTAATGTCAGTATATTATTTTTACAAATAAAAACATATTTAATAATTTTAGTATTTACTAGTTATGATTTGAAAAGAGGAGAAACCTACCAAAAATGCATAAGGCTTCAGAATTTTCTTTTTTCATAACTCTACCTTTGGAAGTATAAGCTCAAATATTCTTGAAAATTACCATTGCATTGTCAGTCAGAAATCAAATCTAACTACTTTCTCCAAAAACAAAGAAGGTAAGCATTCTGCTTTCGGCAATGGCAGACTAGTTTATTTAGACAAATTTTGCAGCCATGAGAAATGCTAGACAAAAATGTTAAAAGCACCTGTTTCAAGATATCAGAGAATTAGAAAGGCAGTAAGGACCTGAAGGGCCAAGAACTCAGAAGGAAGGGAAGCCCTGAGAGATGAGACAGACATCTGGCATAGCTTTTTTCCTCTAGGATTTTCCTCTAAAGGTACTGTTTCCAAAATGGTAGCTGAGAGGCTACAAAACTGAACAGAACTTTCAGCATTTATCACAAGAATGGGAAAACAAAAATTGGAGTCCAGGTCACCAAGGAGAGGGGTCCTGCTTAATGCTCCAGGATTTCAGTTAGAATTCCCAAGGGGCCACACTACAAAACTGGGGTGAATCAAAAACAGACCAGCCCCCCAAAACTAAAGCCTAGCTTCTAAACAGTTCAATTCTTGATTGAGTTAAGATGTTCTATTCCTAATCCTGTGTAGGGGCAAAGGTAAATCTTCTCTGAAGGAAGAAAACAGCATGCAGAACCTTAAATTATTTCCACAATTTTTCATACATAATGTCTAGTAAGCAGAAATACCCAGGTATTTAAAACAAAAACAAAACAAAACAAAACCTACAGCTGACTAGAAATCAAATGAATACAAGAAGAAAAACTAAAAAAAGGATCCAGAGGGTATCCACATACTAGAGTTATCTGACATAGGCTTTAAAATAGGCTTAATAGGGAGTCCCTGGCAGTCCGGTGGTTAGGACTCAGCGTTTTCACTGCCATGGCCCAGGTTCAATCTCTGGTCAGAGAACTAAGATCCCACAAGCCGCATGGCCAAAAGATTTAAAAATAAAACAAAATAGGGCTTCCCTGGTGGCTCAGTGGTTGAGAGTCCACCTGCCGATGCAGGGGACATGGGTTCGTGCTCCGGTCCGGGAAGATCCCACATGCCGCGGAGCAGCTGGGCCCATGAGCCATGGCCGCTGAGCCTGCGCGTCCAGAGCCTGTGCTCCGCAACGGAGAGGCCACAACATTGAGAGGCCCGCGTACCGCAAAAAAATAAATAAATAAATAAAAATAAAATAAAATAAAATAGCCTTAATAAATTCAAAAACCTAAATGACAAGATGCAGAATTCTAGCAGAGAACTGAAAGTTACTTTAATACTCAAACTGAAATTCCAGAAGTGAAAGTAAAATAACTGAAATTAAGTACTCAGTGGATGAATTTAACAGCAGCTTAGACAAAGCTACAGAGAGAATTAATACACTGGAAGATAGGTCAGAAAAAAAATAACCAGACTGAAAAAATGAAACAAAAAAGTGGAGAATATAGAAAAGAACATATGAGACATTTTAAAAAATAATAATATTTAAAAGGTCTATTGAGTAGAAGGAGAAAGGAGAAAGAATGAATCTAAAACAATATTTGAAGAGATAATGGTCAAGAATTGTCTAAAACTGATTTAAAAATCCAATCATAAATTCAAGAATCACTGTAAGTAGGAAGCAGGAAAAATACAAAGAAAACCACAGGTAGAAACATCATAGTAAAACTGTTGAAAATCAAAACCAAAAAGAAATTCTCTTCAAAGAAGTAACTTCTCAACAGAAATGAATTATGGAATAATATCTTCAACATATCAACCCAGAATTCTAGAATCTGGATTTTGAAGAACAACTGTTCTTAAAATCATGGGGTATATAAAGACATTTTCACACAAATGCTGAAACAATGTGTCACAGCAGATCCACATTAAAGAAAATACTGAAGAGAGTGCTTCAGTTAGAAGGAAAACTATGCAAATGGAACCACAAAAATACACAAAGAAATGAAGAGCACCAGAAAGGATAAATATGTGGGTATAGCTAATGAATATTAACCATATAATGATGATGATGATGATGATGTCTTATGGGATTTAAAGTATAGAGAGAATTAAAATACACAATACCAAAAGGGCAGTAAGAGATGAATGGACTCAAAAGTTCTTGGATTCTTGCATTATCTAAAAAGTGGCAAAAGTACTAACATTTACCAGACTTCAACAGTCAAAGATGCATACTAAAATATTGGGTAACCACTAAAAAAACAGTAAAGGAATGTATAACAAGCATGGGTTGGGGTGACAGAAGGGTAAAAATAATTAAGCATAAAGAAGGCAAGAGGACTTCCCTGGTGGTGCAGTAGTTAAGAATCTGCCTGCCAATGCAGGGGACACGGGTTCAATCCCTGGTCCAGGAAGATCCCACATGCCGCCGAGCAACTAAGCCTGTGAGCCGCAACTACTGAAGCTCGTGCGCCTAGAGCCCGTGTTCCGCAACAAGAGAAGCCACCACAATAAGAGGCCTGCGCACAGCAATGAAGACCCAATGACGAAGACCCAACGCAGTCAAAAATTAATTAATTAATTAATTTTTTAAGGCAAGAAAGGAAGATAAAAAGGACCATACCACAAGTGGGATAAACAAAATCAAACAAAACAAAACAAAACAAATAGTGAAACAGTAAGTTTAAATTATATCAGTAAAATAAATGTACATAGACTAAATATTCCAATAAGGCAAAAACTGATGACTAGGTAAACAAAACCCAGCAACATGATGCTTATAAGAGTCATACCTTAAATAAAGGATTAATAAAGGCTGAAAGTAAAAAGATAGATACAAGGTCTTCCATACAAACACTATCCAAAAGAACACTTGTACTACCATATAAATATCAGATCTTTTACAATGCTAAAAGTTAAGACATTGTAAAGATAAAATAATCTTTTATACATATTTGTATAAACCAAATATCACCTCAAAATATATAAAGCAGGGCTTCCCTGGTGGCGCAGTGGTTGAGAGTCGTTGCCTACTGATGCAAGGGACACGGGTTCGTGCCCCAGTCCGGGAAGATTGCACATGCCGCAGAGCGGCTGGGCCTGTGAGCCATGGCCACTGAGCCTGCGCGTCCGGAGCCTGTGCTCCGCAACGGGAGAGGCCACAACAGTGAGAGGCCCGCGTACCGCAAAAAAAAAAAAAAAAAAAAAGTATATATATATATAAAAAGCAAAATCTGACAGAACTACAAGGAGAAATAGGTAAATCCACAATCACAGTGGGGAATTTTTAAACACCCCTCTTAGTAACTGACAAAACAAACCAGGAGAAACTAGGTTTGGGATTTTATTTTATATGTCATTTATTCCCCTAAAGAAACATGCTCTTCTTAGCTAGCTTCCTCTTAATGCTGCTGGAGCTCATTTGCAATTATAGGGATTTAATGGTGCTTAAGTTTATAAAATAAATGTCATTTTTAAGATACCTTCTGATGGCAAAGAAAAATAAATGCCGCAAACTTGACCCTATTTTGTAAAAATAGTAACTGTTTGTTTTAAACTCTTTTACACATTCAAATACTAGATCATAATTCAAAAATATATTAAGCATATGCTCATGATTAATGTTATTCTTAAAAAATAGTTGAATTCCCTCACAGAAGTGATAAGAGGGTAATCATCTATATGTCATATTATGCTATTAGACTTTCTTTAGAATGTGATTCTTATTTTTCTAGGTATGTGATTCAGTAATTTCAGATATCTAAGTCCAGAAAATGAGTTAGAGTAAAAAACTAGTCCAGAAAATAAGTTAGAGTAAAAAACTAAGTTATTTTTGAAATTATTTCTATGTTTCAAAACAATTTACACTTTCAGTATCCGCTGAGTCTTGAAGTTTGAAATGTGTAAATACATATTAAAACAATGTTTTTCAAACAAGAGACTTCTTTTTAAGCCCTAAATAACTGTATTTTATTATTTACATAAAACAAGGAATTTTCTTCCTTGCCTGTCAATCAATGCATACTAATAAATGAGTTGTGGGATTTACTGCTCAACCATGATATCTCACACACCTTAATTATTATCTTTATGAACAATTAATTACCGCCACACTTTCCCTAACTTTACCCTTTGGTCTACACCATCTACTTGTGTATGTACAAGTACAATCAGCAATCTTCTTCTCAACATCTCTCCTGTCCTCCCGAGAAAAGAAGGTAATGCCTAATGTTTTTTCTTAGGCCTTTTATTTCTAGAAGATTAACAGGAGTTGGCTATAGAAGAAATAAGAATCTTCTGAGTTCAACTTTACAGAAAAATATGAAAACACCACCCATGGAAAGGAGCAGAATTTATATGCAGTTATTTTAACTATGGGACAATTTTGTAAAGCATCAGTAAAAATTTTCACTACATATTTAGTTAGAATCTCACAATAGTTTGCAAAGAAACAATAAATTCTCAATCTAACATCTAAGAGTTCTTTGGTTTACCTAAGAAACAAAAACAGGATGAATTTATATAACTGAAACTTTTCTTGTAGAAAAGGCAAAGATCCATGGCTATCAAGAGTCTCTGGAAATAACCAGAATGAAATAATCTAACAAATCTAGCAAAACAAACATAGTTAACATTCCGTTTGCATAAGTCTCAATGAAGCTGTAGAAGAAAAGGTAAAGACTATAATAGTATTTTTAAACATTACCAGTTTTAAACGTTCTTTTCTCCTTTTGCCAAAGGAGGCACTCGACCCAGGTTCTGATTCCTTTTTTCCATCCTCGTCCTCATCTTCGTCTTCATCATCCTCAAAACACCAATCTGGCAATAGAGGTGGGGGTGGTGCTTCCTCTATATCACCATAGCGACGAAAAAGTTCTTTCAAATAATCACCCTTATAAATTCCTGGTGGTCTGGCTTGAGCAAAAGTAGCAACTGCTGCTTCAATACTATGGAAAATAAACACCATGCAATTTCCTCACTACTCTCCATTTATGCAGATTTATCAAAATTCACTTGTTACATTTAAGGCTATTATACAAAGCATAATAGAGGTTTTCTAAAATGGACAAATCACAGTCCCCACGCTCAAGGCATTCAATCTATTAAGAGACAAATTCATTCTGAAACATTTTTAACATAAGTACATGGGAATTTCCAAAACTCTAGAGGTAAACCGCAATGAGTGTATAGACGAGACTGGGTACAGTCTGTAAGGAATTTAAGTAAACCCTTGAAGTTTGAGGTCTGACTCCCAGCGAAAACATCAAAGAAATGTGAATAGCAATATGAAAAGAGAGTAAAAGCATGCTGGTTCTTCAGGAACTTTCAACACACCCAGGCATTAAGAGTACAGGTCATCAGAGAGAGGCTAAGCATAGGCTGAGTCTGACATAGGAGTCTGTATCGTGTAGCATTACTGTGTAGAGCATCTGAAAGGCCAGAAAGGCAGGGCTAGAAGTGCATGCAGTAGAGAACCCCCAAGGATGAATGAACAGGAAAATATACAATCACATGTGTACTTCAGCTGATTATATTCAGAGAAGGATCTACTGTGTGAAAGGCTTTGTAAACAAAAGTAAAGACCTTCAAAGTAAATGAGGAAATTCAGTTAGTAGTATCCCATTCTCTAATCTCTCAGAATCTAAAAAGACACTTTACAAATAACAGCTGCTCAGAAAGACATGCTTATTGGTTTAAACAGAATAGCTCTGTCCCCCAAAATACCTTTTCTGTATAGCATTTAAGTTTTTCCTAGTACTCAATAGGTATTTTTAAAAGGTACTATTAAAAATGAAAAGAAAAACAATAGTAACCTCCAAGGTGAAAACGTACACAAAATATTGGGAGAACTTGTCTCTGATAATTCTGTAAGATGTGAAAAAAAATCTGGAAAAGAAAATGCATAGTATACGGGATCCATAAGCACTCAAAAGTGCTACTTAGTAGAAAACACCAGGTAATGAATGGTGTTCGAAAGATTAACCAAATCTAAAATGAGAACCACTTGAATCAATCATATTACTCATGACTTCACCAAAAACCTGGCAATATAAAATGCTATAACTGAAAAAGCAATAAAAAATTTTTATCAATTACTAAATATGTCTTCTTCCATTATAACAAGAAACAAATACCTCCAATCCATTTTCTCCACCAAGAAGGCACATATGAGGAAACCAGTGCGATTGAAACCATGGGTACAATGAACACCTAAAAAATAAAACAATTTTGATTTAATAAATCACTTCAGAGGCTACGTTTTACTTTAAAACCCCAACCTGCAATCAAAACATTTCAATCAAAAAAAAAAAAATTTTTTTCAATCATTTTATAAAATACATTTTTAAAGCTTGGCCTTCTTTTATAACTATTAAACCTGTCAGCTTAAATTACTTAGAAAATAATTTATAGCACTAGCTATAAGTTTAAATATAACATATACTGATTTATTAGTTACAACTGTTTCTAAGGTCTAAAGTTTTATCTTAAAACTAAAAGATTCCAAGCATTTTAAATAAGGAGGTATTTCATCAAACACACAACTCTAAAGAACATAGGCGCACGCACACACACGCACACACACATGCACGCGAGACACTTCACTAGATACGGAAAATAACTGATGGATACACAGTACAATAAAAACAAAGTTCTCTAGAAACCAACTGACTGTATCTTTACATTAGCTTGTAATCTTCCAAAATGAACTTTTAGAAGAAAAACCTGCTGAGAAAAAGACATTTATTTTTGTTAAGCTTTTTTTCAGGACATATTCAAGATCAGTGTGGTCCTGCCTCTATATTCTGAAAAGCTGCAAGTGAGTTTCATAAATCCTAAAACTGACTGCATTTTCAAGTCATTTTAACTACTTTGAAAAGTAATAAAAACAGCTTGGTGTACATTATTAAATGATCACGCTGTAGAGAACCCACTTCAATGGCAGCTCAACGTAAAGTAGAGACGGAGCATCAATGAAGCAAGAAAACTAGTAAGGAAGCCATCCCAGTAATTTATGGAAGAAACATTTAAGGCAGAATGTGCAAACTGAGGGGTGAATAACTGTCAACACTGAGAGTTTGGTTTCTGACTTGGGTGACTATTTGGGCAATGGCCCCCTTTACCAGGTAAGGAAGTACAGGAGTTTACATCAGTCTTTCGGGCAAGGCAATGAGTACAGCTGGACATGCTGAGTTTAAGGTTCTTATGAGACTTACAAATATTTGGAAATAAGGGTAAAGAGCTTCACAGAGAGATCTAGCTGGAGTTGTGGATTCAAGAATAATCAGCATATAGTCACTACAGAAGCAGTCTGTGGTGTGGGCAAAATCACTGAGAATGGGTAAGTATCAACAGAACAAGAGAAGATAATTAAGGATGGAATCTGAGGAAAACTAACCTTTCAAGAATAAGTTGGCGGATGGAAGGGCATAAAAAACGACTAAGAATGAACAATCATGGGGTCAAGAAAACAAAGAGTGCATGAACACTGGGTCATGTTCACCAGGAAAAGAGGAAGTTCCAAGACAGGAGTGTTCAACTGTTTAAATGTCACAAAATGATTAGAACTGAAAGTCACTATTTGTTTAAGACTGCAGAGGGAGGACTCCAGATCGCAGTGATGTGAATGAAAATAAATGGATTCAAGTATCAATCTTTTGGAAAGCTGACTGGGAAGGAGAAGGGGAATATAAAACAGAAAGGTGTGGGGGTTTTTTGGAGGGAGGGGTAATATTTTAATATAAGAGGCTTGGGTATATTTACAGGCTGAAAAGGACCTGGTTAAATCACAGAGACTGAAATAGAGAACAATGATATAACTGAAATGAAGTTTCTGAAAAGAGATAAAAAATAAAGAGATCAGGGACTTCCCTGGTGGCACAGTGGTTAAGACTCCATGCTCCCAATGCAGGGGGCCTGGGTTCGATCCCTGGCCGGGGAACTAGATCCCACATGCGTGCCGCAACTAAGACCCGGTGCAACCAAATAAATAAATAAATAAATAAAAAATAAAGAGATCAGCCTTGAAAAGAAAAAGTTACCCCTTAGAAATAATTGCTATAATCATGAAACTCTGTAAGTTCATCATCTCCAGTGCTTTGTTAAGAAAACGTGCCTCAAAAGTTACACAAAGATGTCAGCTGTAAATAGACATTTTTATTCAACATAAATCTTAACCCAACACGTAAATTTCCTTTCTACTTTATATTTGAGACCAATTTAAGCAACAAATACTCTAAAAATGTTTCTCATCTACACCACTACTATTTTTGCATCTAATTTTTACTCTAGCAAGATTAAATATTTTTATGAATAGGAAATGTAAGAATAATTGCCAATTAAGTGATTAAGTCGTGCGATGATATGCAATTTAAGAAAGTACCAGTGCTCATTATTCAACATAGTTTTGGAAGTTTTAGCCACAGCAATCAGAGAAGTAAAAGAAATAAAAGGAATTCAAATTGGAAAAGAAGAAGTAAAGCTGTCACTGTTTGCAGATGACATGATACTGTAATACACAGAGAATCCTAAAGATGCTACCAAAAAACTACTAGAGCTAATCAATGAATTTGGTAAAGTAGAAGGATACAAAATTAATGCACAGAAATCACTTGCATTCCTATACACTAACAATGAAAAATCTGAAAAACAAATTAAGGAAACACTCCCATTTACCACTGCAACAAAAAGAATAAAATACCTAGGAATAAACCTACTTAAGGAGACAAAAGACCTGTATGCAGAAAACTATAATACACTGATGAAAGAAATTAAAGAAGATACAGAGAAATGGAGAGAGATACCATGTTTTTGGATTGGAAGAATCAACACTGTGAAAATGACTATACGATCCAAAGCAATCTACAGATTCAATGCAATCCCTCTCAAACTACCAATGGCATTTTTCACAGAACTAGAACAAAAAATTTCACAATTTGTATGGAAACACAAAAGACCCTGAATAGCCAAAGCAATCTTGAGAAAGTAAAACAGAGCTGGAGGAATCAGGTTCTCTGACTTCAGACTATACTACAAAGCTACAGTAATCAAGACAGTATGGTACTGGCACAAAAACAGAAATATAGATCAATGGATCAGGAAAGAAAACCCAAGGATAAACCCATGCCCATATGGTCACCTGATCTTTGATAAAGGAGGCAAGAATATACAATGGGCCACAACTACTGAGCCCACGAACCACAACTACTGAAGCCCACACACCTAAAGCCCATGTTCCACAACAAGAGAAGCCACTGCAATGAGAAGCCCACACACCGCAACGAAGAGTCGCCCCTGCTCTCCGCAATTAGAGAAAGCCCACGCGCAGCAACAAAGACCCAATGCAGCCAAAAATAAATCAATCAACTAATTTAAAAAAAGAACTTATTATGTGCCAAGTTATTATAAATATTTTTATTTAATCAAGAGAAATGTTTTTATCAAAATACACGTGTGCTACTCATGAAAATATATATTCACAAATCTGGCCCATGTATTTATAATTAGAAACACCTAAAGTAATTAGAGGCATTAGTTAAGCTACACATCTATTATACGTAGTCCACCATTTACCAAGAAATCAGCCATTTCTCTTTTAACACAAAACAGACTTTTTTATTTTCCAGTCCACAAAATTCTTATCCTCAAGTTATTTCTGTACATGCAAACAAAGGCACTATAGCTCCATAATCTCTTATTTGTAATTATAATTTCAAAAAAGCTCTAAAAAAGACTGATAGGGTACTATCAAAAGGATACAGAAATCAACTTGAAGGGGCTCCCATTGGCCTAGGATGGAGCAATTTGGGCATAAGAATAAATATTGACTGCAACTGATTTAAATACATCAACTATATAAAAATTCATGAGTTCATACAGATACTCCAAGAAAAGAAAGTAATCAGTCACCACTGGAGATTGGTAAGATACCAATTCATTATTCTGGAAATTAAGAAACAAGAGAATCAGACGCTTAACTTGCCTTTCCATTACAAACTGCATTTCAGGATAATCAAACTGTTGAGAATAGTTCTTTACTAAAGAAGAATTCCAGCTAATCCATGAAGAAATGAGAGAGAATCAGAAAAAAATCACTGTTTTCCAGCCCCTAATGAAATACTGGATGAAGGCAGCAACCATCAATGGATAATAAAATCATTAGGTAAAAGACAGATGAAAAAGTCTGTAACAGAGGAAACAAGATGGTGCCACCAGAACCCACTTAATCATCTTCGTACCCCTAAAAGCAGGACCACCAGACATTATGTGGTGTGAAAGGAACCATACAATGCCAACTATGAAGTATGCTTGCCAAAATATATAAGTACGCCTCTCGATTTAACTACCAGTTTACAGGACATACAGAAGACAAAGGAAAAAGTTAACTAATACTATGAGGAAGCACTCAGGTAGACCCAGATAATGGAATATTTTATAGGACAAATGATGTGGTTTCTCCAGCAAACTGATAGCATTAAAAAAGAGAGTGAATCAGAGATTTAAGAGATATAACAACAAAATGCAACATGTGGACACTATTGGAAACTGGTTTGAAAATCTAACTGAAAGAGGCATTTTTTCTATAATTGAGGAAACCTGAAAATGGACTAGGCTTTAGATGACCTTAAGGAATTTCTCATTATTCTGTTTGGTACAATTGCATGGTGATTATATAAAAACCAAAAATCCTTATCAGTTAGAGATGCATACTGAAACACTTTAAGTGAAATGACATGGTACCTGTGATCTAATTTAAAATACTCAGAAAAAAATCTGTTAGGGGGAGGAGAGGAAAAATGAAAAAAAAAAACCAGCAAAATGATAATTATTGAAGCTGAATGATGGATACATGAGGTGTCATTTCACGATTCTCCCTATTTTTGGAATGACTGAAAATTTCTACAATAAAGAAAAATTAGGAGGTACTATCTCCAGGGGAGGTAACATATGGTAAGAATTGGAAACATATGACCCCCACGGGTTTCAGATAAGGGATTATGAAGCTGTAGTTCTTCCTAAACATCAGAAAACATCTGAGGCTTCTGTGTTTCAAGAACTTTTCATTTCCACTAAGTCTACAGTATTATCCCACAACCAGGCTAACTGCATGAACTGACAGTAAAATGATGATTTAAAAAAAAAGAGTAGCTTTGAAAATAAATCTGAGTCTAACTTTTGTCATGTCACAAATGTCTACTGTTGATCACAAGTATGCTTCAGCAAGAATGTGTGCAAGGCTGATGAAAATTCCATCTCTGATACTAACACAATTAAAATATTGTAAAAGCAGACCAATATTTTCTGGTCCTAAGAACACAAACTTGATTCTTTATTCTTTTTGTTTGAAAAGGTGTTACCAGCAACCAGCTCTAAGACCAGTTTCTGTTGTTGTCTTCAGAGTATTACAATAAATAATTGCCACTACAATGCTCCAAAACTGGACAGGCCCAAAGCAAGTGTTTCCACTTCAATCCTCATGAAGAGAACCCCTACCAGTGATATAAGACAAATAATATATATTAACATATAATATATTGTAGCACAGTTCTATAATTTCTTTTTATAACCCATAAAACACTCAATTTAGAAAATTTCCCCATCAGTTCTTCTAAGAATACAACCGGACAATTTATAACAAGGGTTGACTTGGGAGTATTAATCTTCCTGAAATCAGGATATCTGATTCCAGATGTTAAGTGTTCTTGAAGTTCTTCTTGAATTCTTCTTCTTTACCCCTACAACGGCTCCTCTCGGATGAAAAAAGTTGTTTTTAATTGTTCAAATAAAGGTCTCAATGCTATTTTAAGCTGTATATGTTCTGGTTGTATCCTAAATATGTGTGTATTTGTTACATATATTCATGTGAATGTGTAAATATATACACATATACATATCACAATACCATGTCATATAGTCCCATATTATTGTTCTTCTGTTAAATAAATTGCATACTGTACAATATAAATGATCTGCTTCTATCAGAGGTTTAAGCTGTTTCCAGTTTTTTAATTACAAATGAAGATGTGATTAAATTTCTTTCTCATAAATCTTTATGTCCATCTCTGACTACTTCCTTTAAATAAATTCTTAAATGTGGCCTTGACAAGTCAAAATGTGTGAACACTTTTAAGAATCTTGACAAATATCACCAAATTGGCCCTCCAGAGAGGGCGTACCAATTAACACTCAAATTAATAATGTATAAGTACATCCACTTTATCCAAAGCTTGACATTATGATTCTTTTTTAATCTTTGCCAACTTGATGGGGGAAGGTAACAACATATATTTTAATTTGTACCTCTTGTTAACAAGTGAGAATGAAAATTTTTTTCATGTTTCTTGGCTATTTGTAATTCATTTCTTATAAATTTCATTTTCATTGTTTTCCATATTTTTCTATGGAGAAATGCCTCTTTTGCCTGTTGGATTATAAAATCTTTTTGTATATAAGAATATTAACTTTTATCTGTCATATATGCTTCAAATATTGCTCCCAATTAGTCAAATATCTTTTTGCTCTGTTTCTGTTGTGTTTTATAATACAGAATTTATTTTTCATTTTTATGTGGTCACTCTAGAAACCAGTGTAGCAAGTAATCAGAGATTTGGACTTTGAAGTAAGAAACCGGATTACAAACCTGGCTTAACCACTTATCAGATGTGTTACCATGGAAAAACTATACTTAATTTCTCTGAGATTCAGTTTTATTATCTGTAAAATACGGATACTGCCACATATTACAGAGTTGTTATGAGGATTACATTCATTCATTCCTTCATTCATTCATTCAGAGTTTCCCACCAAGTCTGCCAGGCAAATAATAAGCATTCATTAATCCCAGCTGTTACTATTACCATGAATAGACATTTTAGTTTTTGACAGCAGTTTTCAAATTTAAGTGTACATAAAAATCACCTAAGACCCTTGTTTTAAAAACAATTAGATCCCTAGGCTTCATTCCCAGAGGTTTTGATCATACAAGCCCAGTACCAGGGGCCCTAAAGCATGCACTTCTAATTAACATCCTCAGGTGATTCCGATGCAGGCGGTCCAGGAATACAGCTTAAAAAATACCTGTTTATGGATTCTGCCTTTGACGATAAACTTGGAATACCCTTTCTTACCTCAGAGTTAAATAAGTACTGATCTATATTTCTCCTATATTATTATGGGTCCTTTCAAAAATATTTGATCCATCTAAAATATATTTTATTATACAGTTGGCTAATTGTCTCATAACCATTTGTTGAATAATCACACCTTCCCTCTCTGATGTGAAAAACATCTCTACCACTAGGAAACCACTGTAGTTTCCATTACTTTATCATATGCTTGGATAACTGGTAAGGAAAATCCCCTTGTTACTTTTTATCTTTCAAAATTTTCTTGCCCATAATTTCACCTGTTTGATTTGCCAAACAATTGTTTTCTGTACTCAATAAATACTGACTTAATGGAGGCAGTGGACTTAACAAATAGAAATTAACTTCATAGTAATTTTTCCAAAGTCTCATTGGGATTTTGCTTGGAATTACGTTAAAAATTGGAAATTGGGCTTCCCTGGTGGCACAGTGGTTGAGAGTCCGCCTGCCGATGCAGGGGACACGGGTTCGTGCCCCGGTCTGGGAAGATCCCACATGCCGCGGAGCGGCTAGGCCCATGAGCCATGGCCGCTGAGCCTGCGCGTCCGGAGCCTGTGCTCCACAACGGGAGAGGCCGCAGCAGTGGGAGGCCTGGGTACCGAAAAAAAAAAAAAAGTGAGTCTACTACTTTAGTAAATGCTTCTTGGTGATGACTTAAAAAAGAAAAAAAAACTTCCGTATCAATTCACTTGTAAAAAAGAAAATGGAAACCCAATCACAAAGAAAATATTCAACATTGGTAAAGTGAAGCCAAACATACCTATAAGTTCAGGCGGGTTTCTTTCATTAAACCGCTCACATAGACGAATAAATGTCTCGGTATTCTCCGTTGTAGGGCATTCGCCATGTCTAGTAATACAGAAACATTTTTTTTTTAAGAAGAGATGACAAATTTCAGCAGAAGGTTTAAATATTAAGGAATCTTAATACATGACTTACCCTTTACACTGAAGTTTTATATATTTGATTCCTTCTTTTTCTATGTCATTTCTGTCATAGAATCTTGAAGTATTTGTCAGGTCCACCAACAAACCCATTTTAACCTTAAAAAAGAATGAAAGAAAAAAGGACAGATTTACTGGTAACTGAATTTGTACCGAATCAAACTGACTAAATGGCAGTATTCCAGGCCAGTTCATTCAACTACACTAAGGGAGATTTTAGGTTCACTCTGCCAATGAACTATTAACAATGAAAGTATCACTTATCCAAGTCTTATTCAAGACATAGAACTTAGGCACTAAATAAAATAAATTAACCCCCAAACTAATGATGAAACAAGAACATAAGCAAAACAGACTCCACTTCAACATTACAAAAGTGTACCTAAAAAAGCAAACACTGATGTAGCTTTCTGCATCTGTCACTCCACCTATGATTTACTAGACAAGAAGCCAGAACAGGGATATCATCTATCTGAAACACACCCCAACCAAAGCTCCAGGCACACAATAACCCAGCACTCCGAGCAGTCATTACTACAGCACATGTTAGGCAGTTAAATTCTCAAGTGAGTACACAGGGCAAAAAGTGTGTACAGTCAAAATTCCCTTGTAAATCCCTTAAATAATCTATAAAGAACAGTACACATGGCCGTATTTGTGCATCTCATTGAAGACTTACTCCCATTCCTCAGCCAGTTTTTCTTCCTGTATTGGAACAAAAATCATTATTTCTTCTGTTGAGCAGTAACTGAAGTAGTTGGCTTGTGTTAGGGGGCCACAGGTTTGAAAAATCTTGAACAACCAGAATCATATTCAGCCTTGAAATATATGCACACTGGAACTGAGCCAAGTGAACAGTTAATCCAAACATCTTCCACCTCATTCTGAAGTATATACTCTCTGAGAAGAATGGCAAGAGAAACAACCTGTACTTTTTAAACTGTTATTTTTCTCTCTTTTGTTGTTACTGCTTTTATTGAGTACCTATTGTTGCGTTTGCCTAAAGGAGACTGGTCTACATAAGAATTCAACTCCGGGCTTCCTTCATGGCGCAGTGGTTGACAGTCCGCCTGCCGATGCAGGGGACACGGGTTCGTGCCCCGGTCCAGGAAGATCCCACATGCCGCGGAGCGGCTGGGCCCGTGAGCCATGGCCGCTGAGCCTGCGCGTCCGGAGCCTGTGCTCCGCAATGGGAGAGGCCACAACAGTGAGAGGCCCGCAATACCACAAAAAAAAAAAAAAAAAAAAAATTCAACTCCATTGTTTGGGGGGGGGGAATGGCAAAAACATTTAAATTTAATACATCACAAAACAGACAAAATTGTACACTTCTAAAATATAACTAGCTGCCTTAATGTGCTCTATGGATTTCTCCAGATTTCTTAGCTCATGTATGGATAATAGACAGCTCTTCCAGTCAAGCATCTTCTCACTTCCCCAGGAAATGTATTTTTTATGGCATTTTGTGTACTATCTGCACCCCTGGGCCTACTTCTCTTCTCTTCCCACGACGGTTTCTTCAGTGATCTTAATTCCTTCAGAGGATATATATTGCCAAATGCAAAGATTTAGATGCCATACTACAGCTTTTCACTAGTTAGAATTAGAACCCATTTTGTTTGTCTTCAGGTCCAAAATAAGAAGTGAATGAAAAGTGGGGATGAGCAAGAAAATATGAATTTTCTAAATACATACGAATACTTCAGAAACCAAGAAACTGTACTGCATGACTTAGCTGCCCTGAGCCCATATATATGTATGTGTGTAAATGTGTGTCTATGTGTGTGATGTGTCTGTGTGAATAATGTGTTTGGGTGTGAATGTGTCTGTCTGTATACACATATACTGATAACTATTATTACATACACATAATTATTTTTCCTTATAGATTCCCAATCCATGAAATAAGGATAATTACAGTATCCACCTCATACAGTTGTTGTGAGATTTAAATGAAGTCCTTACTCTGTGCCAAGCACTATTCTGTGTGCTTTAAATGCACTAATTTGGGCTTCCCTGGTGGCGCAGTGGTTGAGAGTCTGCCTGCCGATGCAGGGGACACGGGTTCGTGCCCCGGTCCGGGAGGATCCCACATGCCGCGGAGCGGCTGGGCCCGTGAGCCATGGCCGCTGAGCCTGCGCGTCCGGAGCCTGTGCTCCGCAACGGGAGAGGCCACAACAGTGCGAGGCCCGCGTACCACAAAAAAAAAAAAAAAAATGCACTAACTTTATTTGCAAGTGAGAAAACTAAAACATGAGGAGATTATGTAACTTGACCACAAAGCTTAAGTGGCAAACCAGAAATCAAACCCAGGCTAATTGGTGCTAAGCCCAAGCTCTTAGCACTCTGCCTAGGAAATAGTTAATGCTCTATAAATGTTAACTATGACTTTCAAAACGTATATTAATAATGAAGATAAAAATTAAAAGTTTACAAGTAAGCTAAGATAAAAGATATAAACAAATAATGATCCAAAACTACACCAAGAATAGGGATGAGTAACAGGTTATCAAAAACTAAGTGGCATCTTTACCATCCCATAATAAGAGACTTGCACAGAATGGGTACCAGTATTTGTTGAATGTACTGAGAGAGCATACAATAACAGACCACCAAGAGTCTAAAATAGAAGAGAACAATGGTTGGTGTTATGGGTTGAATTATGCCCCCTAAAAACATATATTCAAGTCCTAACTTCCGGTACCTAACATATAGATTCATGGTGGTAGTTACAGAACTATTCCTTCTCCACAAAGGAACTCCCTCATGCTACCCCTTTACCGTCAGACCCTCTTCCCACCCCCATCCCTGTAGGCTGGCACCTGCTAACTTGTTCTCTATCTCGGTAGAGAAGAGATAGTTCTGTATATAGAACTCTATGTACTATTTTTGCAACCTCCTCTGAGTCAGTTAATTATTTCAAAATAAAAGTTTTATTTTAAAAAGCCACCTGCAGGGGTTTCCCTGGTGGCGCAGTGGTTAAGAATCCGCCTGCCAAGGCAGGGGACACGGGTTCGAGCCCTGGTCCGGGAAGATCCCACATGCCGCGGAGCAACTAAGCCCATGCGCCACAACTACTGAGCCTGCGCTCTAGAGCCTGCAAGCCACAACTACTGAGCCCGTATGCCACAACTACTGAAGCCCGCGTGCCTAGAGCCTGTGCTCCGCAACGAGAGAAGCCACTGCAATGAGAAGCCCACGTACCACAACAAAGAGCAGTCCCCGCTCGCCACAGCTAGAGAAAGCCCACGCACAGCAACAAAGACCCAATTCATCCCAAAATAAATAAATAAATAAATAAATTTTAAAAAAATAAAAAGCCACCTGTAGAACAAGAAAGGGATAAAGTATGTTAAATCAATATCAAAAATGTTTTGTTTCGGGCTTCCCCGGTGGCGCAGTGGTTGAGAGTCCGCCTGCCGATGCAGTGGACACAGGTTCGTGCCCCAGTCCGGGAAGATCCCACATGCTGCGGAGCAGCTGGGCCCGTGAGCTATGGCCGCTGAGCCTGCGCATCCGGAGCCTGTGCTCTGCAACGGGAGAGGCCACAACAGTGAGAGGCCCACGTACCGCAAAAAAAAAAAAAAAAAGTTTTGTTTCTTACCTTCAGACTCTTCAGATAATTTGAAAGCATACTGGGATGGAACCGATTTTCTTCAGCAACTTGACTGTCATATCTTGGTCCTAACATTGTCTTCAGAGGTAAAAATCTTCCTAAATAACATGAAGATAGGTAATAATTTTCAATAATGAAAATGTTCCAGGTTAAAACTCTATAATTAGCAATTCTCAAAATCACTTTCTAACAATGTTTTAAATGGAATTTAAAAGAGTATTCATGAAATACTCTCAACCTACACTATATTTTCAAAAGGCGCTCCTTGGAACTTTTTAAGACAACATAAATTCTAGACATTGATAATCAAATATAATAGCAAAAGAAAAAATTACCAGTGAATGGAACTTCCACAAAGACTAAGTTCTAAACCACTACATTTAAAAGTTATTGCCTTAAAAAAACTAGAAAACTAATAATGAAGTAAATTAAATCAATTCTTTGAAATTCCTATCATACTCTTTTAATATGAAATTGGAACTTTCTCCATCTTATAAGCTTATCCTACATCTCAGGAGAAGGATCATGCTGAGAAGCATACTAACCAAAATCACGCTCCAAATGTATCAGTGATTCTAATTTCAGCAAGACTGACTGACTTTTGGCCTTTTTGTTTCCTGAATCACCGTATAAACACAGGAGAAGTCATCTTTTAAAATCACCTATTTTAGCTGATTTATATTATACAATCAATAAGAATAAATATCTACCTAAAACAATATCTAAGTGAAGTCTTAACATCTGTCCAGAGGCTTTAAACAAAATTCATAAAAAGATCATTTTTTTCTATTTTTATTTTCTACAAAACCAATCAAGATCACCAGTAACCTCCATGTTGCTAAGTCCAATGGTCAACTCTCAGTTCTCAAATAATTGATCATTTTTTAATTCAAGAGGGAGCTCTTGAATCGCTTTTTTCACGTGGCTTCCAGGATACTACATCCTCCTGTTTTCCTCCCCTCTCTCTGGCCTCTCCTTCTCAGCCTGCTTTACTGGCTCCTCTTTATCTCCCTGGCCCCTCTATGTTTTGTCCCAGGGCTCTGTCCTTGCACCTCCTTTCTAACTACATTCACTACCTTGGTGTCTCATCAAGTCTCACAGCTTTAAAAGCCATCGGTGGGTAGGGCTTCCCTGATGGCGCAGTGGTTGGGAGTCCGCCTGCCGATGCAGGGGACACGGGTTCGTGCCCCGGTCCGGGAAGATCCCATATGCCGCGGAGCAGCTGGGCCCGTGAGCCATGGCCGCTGAGCCTGCATGTCCGGAGCCTGTGCTCCGCAACGGGACAGGCCACAGCAGTGAGAGGCCCGCGTACCACAAAAAAAGAAAAAAAAAGCCATACGTGTGCTAATGACGGACAAAGTGTATCTCCAGGCCAAACCTCTCCCTTAACTCTAGAATCAAATATCAAACTGCCTACCTGACTTAGTCTCTACTTGATGTCTAAAAGACATCTGAGACTTGATATCCAAATCTGAACTCTCAATCTTCAAACTCCTCTCATGGTCTTCCCCATCTCAGCAAATGGTAACACCATTTTTTTAGTAGCTCAGGCCAAAACCTTTGGCGTTATCCTTGACCCCTCTCTTTCTTACACACCCCACACCCAATCCATCAGCAAATCCTATCAGATCTCTCTTCAGAATATATCCAGGATCTGACCACTTCTCACCACTTCTACCATCATCTCACCTAGATTATTATGCTTCATTTAGTTTATTTAACAGATATTTAATGAGTGCCTATTATGTTCTAGGTGCACAGACTATATAAGTGAAAAGAAAAAACAAACATAAAAATCCCTGCCCTCATGAAGCTATATTCTATTAGGTAAAGATAAGCCACAAACAATGAACATAATAAATAATAATATGGTACATTAGAAGTTTCATCCCACTAGACCTCTCTCCTTCTCACTGTCGTCTCAGAGGTCCGATTCTCTTTCCTCTACATACCCTTAACCTCCATGCTCCTCCCCAGCTGCTCAGTCACACTCTCCTGAGAAAAAGCCAGACCTCGATAAACCCAACCACCTGATTTCTTTGGGCCTCCACCTACACAGCTCAAGGCTCCTAGAGAAAATCTCAGAGCACAGCAGAAGGGTGACAATATAAATCATAATCATCAATCTCAAAGGCAATCCTATGTTTCACATCTTTTCCTCATTCATAAAATATACCAAGCTCCCCTACCCCCTTCTCAACTGATGGCTTTGTATTATAGCGTACTGAAAAGAAAAAGTAGAAAGAAGCAACTTTATATGTTTAACACATACCAAATAATGTTTAAAACATTTTACATAGATTTATTCATTTACTCCTAACATAAACATATGTAACGTTATTATCCCCATTTTACAGATGAGGAAACCAAGGCAAGAGAGATAAGTAACTTGCCCATTGTCACACTTCTAGTAAATGAGAGAACAGTGATCCAAACCCAGGTGATCTGGACGTAGGGTCCATGGAAATAATTGCTATTCAACAATGCCTCTCCACCACCAGGTAGAAACTTGCCTCACCTTTGCAGTTATAAACCTTTCTGTATCTGAGTCCATTTTCTCTTTCATCCCCTGTCCTTACTCCCATTAAAGGCAAATCCCCTCCCTTCTGCTCTGGATTCTTTCCATTTTGCACTCACAAGGACCATAAATCAACTCTTCCTCCCTTCCATGTTGCTACCAACTTTTCTAGTATCTTAACATCTCACAGCATCTCATACATCTGGCAATTCCTTCCTTCTTGAAAAATTCTCTTGGCTTCCATATCATCATACTCCTTTAGTTTCTACCAACCACCTAACACCACCCCCAATTTCTAGCCATTCTTTCTCAACACCTTTGTTCCCTCTACCCAATTTCTTTTGTTTTCTTTTTCTTTTCCTTTTTCTTTTTTTTTAGTTGCAGCACACGGGATCTTTGTTGCGGCACACAGGATCTTTGTTGCGGCACGCGGGATCTTTAGCTGTGGCATGCGGACTCTTAGTTGCGGCATGTGGGATCTAGTTCCCTGACCAGGGATCAAACACGGGGCCCCTGCACTGGGAGCATGGAGTCTTAGCCACTGGACCACCAGGGAAGTCCCTACCCAACTTCTAAAGGGCAGGTTTTGGTAAGGGGGGGTTCCATCCTGGGCCTTGTCTTATACTCTTTCTACATTCTCTGCCTGAAAGGTCTTTTCCACTGCCATGGCAGAAACAATGCTATCTGTTCATCAAACTCCATTTATTTTCCTCTTTCGCGGCACGCAGGAAGACTACATTTCTCAGCTTCTCTTGTAATTTGGTGAGGGCCATATGACTGGACTCTGACCAATGGGATATGGGCAGGAGTGAGATATAACACCACCCCAAGAGCACCCACTCCTGCTCTTCCCCTTCCATGGCAACCCTGCAGGTCATATGTTTAAGAGGACCGCATCACAAGATGGGAAGAGCCCAGAGAGTCACCACTTGGAGAAAAGTTGCCCAGGAAAGCTGCCTGAAACACAATGCACTGTGATATGAGCAAAAAATAAACATAGTATGTTGACTGGAACCCTTGAGTTTGGGGAGTTGTTTGTCAGAGAACCTAGCATTACTTACCCTGACTAATCAAATACCATGTCTTTAAATATTGTCTTTATGCCGATGATCCTTAAATGTACATCTCCAACTCAAACTTGTTTGAATTCCAAACCATATATCCAACTGTGTACTCAACATATCTACCTGAGCAATCAGGATCTTTTTTTTTTTTAACATCTTTATTGGAGTATAATTGCTTTACAATGGTGTGTTAGTTTCTGCTGTATAACAAAGTGATTCAGCTAGTATACATATATCCCCATATCCCCTCCCTCTTGTGGCTCCCTCCCACCCTCCCGATCCCCCCGGTCTAGGTGGTCACAAAGCACTGAGCTGATCTCCCTGTGCTATGCAGCTGCTTCCCACTAGCTATCTATTTTACATTTGGTAGTGTATATATGTCAATGCTGCTGTCACTTCGTCCCAGCTTGCCCTTCCCCCTCCCCGTGTCCTCAAGTCCATTCTCTACATCTGCGCCTTTATTCCTGTCCTGCCCCTAAGTTCATCAGAACCTTTTTTTTTTTTTTAGATTCCATATATATGTGTTAGCATATGGTATTTGCTTTTCTCTTTCTGACTTACTTCCCTCTGTATGACAGACTCTAGGTCCATCCACCTTACTACAAATAACTCAATTTCGTTTCTTTTTATGGCTGAGTAATATTCCATTGTATATATGGGCCACATCTTCTTTATCCATTCATCTGCTGATGGACACACAGCTTGCTTCCATGTCCTGGCTACTGTAAAGACTGCTGCAATGAACATTGTGGAACATGTCTCTTTTTGAATTATGGTTTTGTCAGGGTATATGCCCAATAGTGGGACTGCTGGGTCATATGGTAGTTCTATTTTTAGTTTTTTAAGGAACCTCCATACTGTTCTCCATAGTGGCTGTATCAATTTACATTCCCACCAACAGTGCAAGAGGGTTCCCTTTTCTCCACACCCTCTCCAGCATTTAAGCAATCAGGATTTTAATACTTCTTCCAACCTGCTTTCCCCCTCAATAAGCCCTAATGGTACCAATCATCCCACTGCATAAGCAGAAACTTGGGACTAAGTTTTGACTCTCTTTATCTCATTCTAAATCCAGCACCAAGTCCCGTCTATTTTCCCTCTTTAATATCTCTCAAATCAGCCTACTACTCTTCGACTCTACTTCTAAACCGTCACCATTATCTTTCACTTGAACTACCATGACAAGTTCCTAACTAACCTCCCCACTTCCACCCTTGTCTCTTTCATTAAACACAGAGCAATCAAAGTAAGCTTCTTTAAACTGAAGTCAAATCATCTGACCCCAATGCTTAAGAAATGGCAATGGTTTGCCAGTGCACTGTGAAAGTATATAAATATTAAAACCCCTTATCACACCATAAGCTTATACGATCTGGCTCATACTCTCCACCCTCACATCCATAACCTCACTTTCAGTCTGAAATCTCTCCACCATCATCCTATCCCAACAGAAGACCTTCAAAAAAACAAAAAAACAGGGCTTCCCTGGTGGCACAGTGGTTGAGAGTCCGCCTGCCGATGCAGGGGACACGGGTTCGTGCCCCGGTCCGGGAAGATCCCACATACCGCGGAGCGGCTGGGCCCGTGAGCCATGGCCGCTGAGCCTGCACGTACGGAGCCTGTGCTCCGCAACGGGAGAGGCCACAACGGTGAGAGGCCCGTGTACCACAAAAAAAAACAAAACAAAACAAAAAAGCAACACTCACACTCTATCTAGCAAACTTCTATTTATTCATGTTAATTCATATATACCTCCCTCTGGGAAGCCTTCCCTGATCCCCTTCTTCTTCCCTAACATCAAGGTTTATTATCTCTCTGAAAAAAATAATAATAATAATAAAAAGAAAAGAAAAAAAAGGTTTATTATCTCTAGTATCGCATAATATTCTATAATAGAGTCATTATTGACCTTGTTAAAACAGAACTGTGTTTAAAAATGATGGTTTGCTACTCACAGAATTGTGTGCTCTTTAAGGTGGGGGACTATATCTTAATCATCTCCCAAGTCCCAAAAGCCAGCACAAAGTATATACAAATATTTGCTAAGTAAAATGTCTTCAAAGTCATCGCTATTATCATAAGACTGAATCATATTTATAGTCCCCCAGTTAGTTCCCAGGAGGTTCTTTATACATAGTACATACAAAATAATTTTATGTTGAATAATCAGAAGTTTGTTTTCTTCAATGTGTTCACCTGAAATCTATCACTCAGAAGCAGGAAAAAAGAATTCTTCAGAAATAAAGCTTGGCCCTATCTCCAGGTACTCACTCTCTCACTAGAAGTCTGGTTTAATTAGAGAAGGTGACTTCAGAGTGGGACAAATTACTATTTATAATTAGTACCATCTTCTTTCTGATTCAGAAAAATTATGCACTTCTAGTACTAATAAGATTCATCCTAATGTTACAATGAGAAAATTTAAGCAGTCATAACACATTTTCCTAAATATGCAAAATATCAAAGAAATTATATAATAAGCATAAATTACTATTCTAATCAGAACAGAAAAGAGGAAGAAAATAGCAGGTAGAAACTGGGAATGTGAATGATTCCTTATTTTTCTCTAACGCTTGCAAGAATATAGCTAGCATTTCTTATTCTACCACTATAAAACACTGCCAACCCTACATTATCTAAAATACACAATGTGTCATGAACACTTCTAGGACAGCAATGTTAGAGAGATCAAATTTTAAGGGAAATTCAAAAAGACTTTTCAAGAATTTTATGTTGTATTCACCTTACTTTCTAGTAAGGATCACAAAGCCAAGCCAAAGAATTGATTACCAGTAAAGATTCAGTTCGGTTGTCAGGAGGCCTGGGGTTCTGTTCAGGGCCAGCAACTGCTCAGATTAGGTGAGCTTAGTGACTCACTGATCACAGTAATTAAGAGTCTATGTTTTGGGGGTCAAAATACTGTAATACAATAAAAAAGGAAAAACTTTTTATTCCTGACCCTTCATCTCCAGGAGAGGGAGAAAAAAAAAAAGCACACAACTCTATTTCTTACAGAAGTATTAAGCTGCCTGGAGCTAAGCACCTTATCTGCTGCTGTCCGCCCCCAGTCAGTACCACATTTGCCCCATTCATCTAGGAAAAAGTCAGTATTCTGATATTTGTCATTGCCATCTGCAGATTATATTAAAATTCTGATTTTAAAACTGTTTTTCTAATTCCAAATAAAAAATATTCACTGGGACAAGACCTTCTTTATGATTTTGTTTTTCTCACAAATCAGTGCAGCAGGTAACTCTAATGAAAGGATCCAGGAAACATGCTCCAGGTTAAAAAAGAAGCTAGACATCTAAGTTTAGAGGTTTCTTCATAACTCCATAGAAAAAGCCACATGTAAAAAGAAAGGATTCAACAGTAAGTTAGAGATGCCAAGGGAAAAAAAGTCAAAATGTCTGAAGAGTGAGATGGATTGTAATCAATTCATCTGAAGAGAGTACAATGACTATCAAGCACAAGTGAAAATCGTATAAAAATGGTTAGAACGTAAAAAACATTATTCATTTTTGTTAAGGAAAACCATTTCCTCACCCTAAGGCTTGCTTAGATTATCTTTTATCCATCATTTATATGGCTTTATTAACTGAGAATTTTATATAAAATGTGAAGAAAAGCTGACAAACTAGAAGAACCAGAAAACCTGAATTAAAAAATGACTAGAGAATCTTCTCTTCCAACAACTTAAAATAACTAGGCTGGGACTTCCCTTGTGGCGCAGTAGTTAAGAATTCGCCTGCCAATGCAGGGGACACGGGTTGGAGCCCTGGTCCGGGAGGATCCCACATGCCGCAGAGCAACTAGGCCCGTTCACCACAACTACTGAGCCTGTGCTCTGGAGTCCTGGAGCTGCAACTGCTGGGCCCGTGTGCCACAACTGCTGAAGCCCGCACACCTGGAGCCTGTGCTCTGCCACAGGAGAGGCCACCACAATGAGAAGCCCGCATACTGCAAGAAGAGTAATCCCCACTAGCCACAACTAGAGAAAGCCCATGCGCAGCAACGAAGACCCAACACAGCCAAAAATAAATAAATAAATAAATAAAATTTAAAATAATTAATTAATTAATTAACTAGGCAGACATACTATAGCTGTGTACATAATTAGTAAGTATGCATAGCTCACTACAAAATCCTTTAATTTTGTTTCAAAACACCTTCTAGAAAAAGCATTAAGTTGGAGTTAGTTAAAATTTAAAACTTTAACTCTTCAAAAGAAACTTTTAAGAGAATGAAAAGGCAAGCCACAAACGGGAAGAAAAGACTTTTAAAAGCATATCTTCAACACAGGATTTGTATTTACAATACATAAAGAACACTAACAACTCAAAAATAAAATAAACAACCGAATTTTAAAAATCAGCAAAAGATTTGGACACTTTGCAAAAGAAGATATGTGAATTGCCAGGAAGCACATGAAAAGATGCTCAACATCAAACCACAGTAAGATAGTACTAAGCACCTATTAGAATGGGTAAAATTAAAAAGACTGATCAAATCAAGTGTTAAAGAGGATGTGGAGCAAACAGAATTCTCATATATTGATGGCGGGAATGCAAAATGTTATGACTTGGAAAAGAGTTTGGCAGTTTTTTAAAAGGTTAAACTTACACCTATCATGCGATGCACTCCTCTCCTAGAGATTTACACAGGGGAAATGAAAGCATATGTCCTACAAAGAACTGCACATGAATATTCATAGCAAGTTAGTATGCAACAGCCAAAAACTGGAAACAACCCAAAGGACCATCAACAAGTGAATGGACAAACCAATTTAAACTGGTGTATCCATAACAGTGGAATACTACTCGGCAGTAAACAGGGATGGGCTATTGATACGTACAAGCACAGCGTGAAAATCTCAAAATAATAATGCTGAGTTAAAGAAGCCAGAGACCTCCCCCAAAAAACAGAGTATGTTTCCATTTATTTTAAAAATTATACAAAATGCAAACTAAATCTATAGTGACAGAAAGCAAATCACTGGTTGCCTGAGGGAGGGAGGGATTACAAAGGGCAGGAGGAAACCTGGAGTGGTGATGATTGTGTTTACTATCTTGATCGTGTTTCACAGGGTGTGTGTGTGCGCCTGTGGTCCAAATTTATCAAACTGTACACTTTCAAACTGTACACCTTAAAGTCTGTTGTGTCAAACTCAAAGATGAAAAAGTCCTCAATTAAGAATCATTTAAAAAAACAAAAACCTCCAGTCTCAGTGTGGATGAATTTCACCGCTGGGAACTGCCCCTCCCTTTAGCCTTCCTCTCAAAACCGACACTTGTCCCTTCCCCTTTCGAGAACTCTCAAAGGTTTACAAACTCTTGACTAAGCTTCAAAGTATTATTACCCACTGGGTTCTTGGGTTCTCGGCTCCTGCCACACAGAGCTCCTATCTACCTTCCCGTTCGCAATATTTAGCCTTACTGAAGAGTGACAAGTGCCCCCACTCCCTCCAGTCCAGGTTCCCAAACACTCATCCACGAAGCTTCATCGGACCGAGCACGTCTCGGTCCTGAAACACCACTACCGAAAAGCTGCGCCCCACTCAGCCCACCCCCGGACCCGCCGGTGCGCAGGAACTCGAACAACCCCCGTCCCGGTTACCTGCCACCGGCTGGCCGCGCCGCGGACAGTTTAGCCACCGCGGGGGAATCTTGTTGTGAGCCATGTCTTGGGGCCGTGCACAGCCGCCCCCTCCACCAACTCGCCGCGCCGCCGCCGCCGCCGCCTCCTCGCGCTCCGCTCTGCTCCCGAGGTCGAGGTACCCGAATCCCGGCCGGTGTCCGAACCCCAACCGCCCGGACCTGGTAATGTCAGCTGCGTCGCGCCACTTCCATTCAGGCTCAACTCTAAGCGAGCCCACAATGCACCGCTACTTCCGCCCCAAAAGCCCCACCCCCTTCCTTCCGAGGTCAGAGGTGAAGAAAGAGACGCTGGCGGACGGATGGGAAGGAGTTAAGGCCAAGGCGAATGGGAGGGGCGGGTCTTCCCTCGCCCCGCCCCGCCCTGCCCAGATCCAAAGCGCTCTCAGGGCGGCTTTGCACATGCGCAGCTGCCGTAGTATTGGGAACCAGAAGTGGCACTTATATTCATTTCCCATAGACTGCCGATGGAAACCCCAGAGAGTGAAAGGAAACAAATCCTCTTGCCACACGTAGACTGGTCCGCAGATTCCATAAAGGCATCTGTTTTACTGACGAAGGGGGCCATCCCACCGCCGTCGTAGCTCAAGAACCTGATAGCCCTTTTTCGGCCAAATTTGATGTCCCGGCAGTATCTGCGTTTGATTGGGAATTTGGAAAGTTCTTCCTGACGTGGATTAGGGGAACAAGCTTTAGAGAAATTCTAAGAGCGAGAGATTGGAGCACCAGGAATGAGGAATTTCTCTTTGTGGGAGTACTTCTGGGGACCCATGAAACATATGAAATTAATCTCAAAACATTTTTTATGAGTTTTGTTTGTACACTTCTGGAGCAAAGTTTTATAGCGTATTTGGGAGTCTCAAAATTACCAACTAAAGTGTGTAATTGGCAAAGGCAGGAATTGCCCAGTGGAGTACCACTACCTGACGGTGTTACTTGCCTTACCAAACAAACGGTCTTTCCCTTCCAGTTGAGCAGGGGCAATTGGGAGTGTTTTCTAAACTATGTACTGTAGTAAGACTTTCTGTAGTTAACAGACTAATTTAGTTAAAGTATTCAATATAAAGCTGGGTGCTGGCAAATTAGTTATAATGTAGCAGTTCGGCTTTAACTACCAGTGATGTGTTTGAACTGCAAGAGTGTGAGGTTTGGGAGAATGCATTTTAAACTTACGGGACAGCTCAGCCCCTGAATGCCTGTACCCTCTCAGTAAGATCAGAATTCTCCCTTGAAACAGAGAGGGCCCAATGGCTCTCTCTCCGAGAGAGCCTGAGTTAGGTCACACTCCTGGTCTGTCCTGCCATTACATCTGCTGAGACCTTTTAGTGAAAGTATCACTCCTCTGCTGACAAGACTGTTGCCTTACAAATCAGCAATCTGCCCAAATGATGCCCAATTCTCTTCTCTGCTGGCAGGGGGAAGTTGGTACCAGACCCAGAGTGGTGAAATGTTTGATCCCCCAAATCTCCAAGGATGAAAAAGGTGAGCCTGGTCCTGGAAAAGTATTTAACTTTCCCCTTCTGGGGATGACTCCCCTTGGAGACTGTCCTTCTCACACACTGTGTCCGCCTAGGGAGTTCAGTACTAGGCACAGGGAATGCTTCGCAGAGGCTTCATACCACCGATGAGCAGCTGTTATTGGTTGTTAAGGCAGCAGTGTGTGCTTAATTTTCACACCACTATCCAGTTATGCCCTCTTTTTTCTTTTAAAGAAAGATTTTTTTTTGATGTGGACCATTTTTAAAGTCTTTATTGAATTTGTTACAATATTGCTTCTGTTTTATGTTTTTGGTTTTTTGGCCGCAAGGCATGTGGGATCTTAGCTCCCCAACCAGGGATCAAACCCGCAACCCCCTGCATTGGAAGGCGAAGTCTTAACCACTGGACCGCCAGGGAAGTCCCCAGTTATGCCCTCTTTATCCTTAGTGCCAACAGACCCAGAGGACCCTGTGGTTCCCTTCTGCCCACAATAAAGGGCAGAATAGGACAGTGGCATCCAAGTGAGAGGGCCATTTCTCCCATTTCTCCCTACCAGGAATCCTTTGCCTGATGGGTACTTCTGCCAGTATCACTCCTACTCCCACATCTCTGCTATCCTTCAAGAAGAAAAATAGATGCCCCCAGAGGAACCAACATGTCTCCTCCCTGGCCTCCTGGAACCACCAACACATTCTCATAAATATGTCTTGGCCTCCTCTTTATTGACTCTTCACAGGTGAATTCTTCTATAGAACATTTATTTTGCCCATAAGGAAAGGTGTGTGTAAGGGTAAAGAAGACTGAATTTTCCCTCTTGACAAAAAGGAAGAGACTTTCCTTTTCCCAGGGTATTTCCTTGAGAAAGCTTGTATTTGTAAATCCTTCCTCATCACCCTGATATGTATATAAATCTTTTGAACAGCTAAACGAGCCTCTTGCCTGTTTTACAACCCAGGAAATTTTCTTAGGGCCTAGGGAGCCACCTCTTTGTAAACATGAAGGAAGATAGCACCCCCTGTCTCCCTGTCACCATGGGAATTTAACCTAAAACACCTCGTTCCAAGCTGAAAGTCACAGAGATTGAAAAGTTTTGTTTTCCTTTCAGATAATGGCAGTTAGCTAACACAGGCAGCCAAGCCAGTTACCAAGTAAATTTAGGATGAACTATGAAAGACTGTATAATAAACGGTGCTGCCGAAGTCCTCTTACGTGGGGACTAGTTATTATTTATCTCGAGAACATGTATGGAATGGATCATATATACTTGGCTGTTTGCAAGGGTGAGTGTTCTCACTTTGCAATCTCATTAGAGGATTGCCTGTGATTTGCATTAGAGTCTGGTTCAGTGCGTATTTAATAATAAAACTGGTTTATTTCTTTGCTACATTTGTGGAGTGAACGTTCTCCTCTCTATGTGTACCTCTGTCCAAATTTCCCCTCTTCATATGAAACCGGTCATATTGGATTAGGGCCAACCCTAATCCAGTATAAACTCATCAAGATTCCATCTGCAAGACCCTACTTCCAAATAAAGTCACAAGTACAAGGTTAGAAGTTAAACGTATCTTTTGGTACAGTTCAACCCATAACACCCACTCTTACTTTCAGAGGCACAGTCCAGGCTTGCAGACACACAAGCTGTTTTGAATCCCAGGAATGTGGCTGCTCTATGTCTTCCTCTTTCTGAAGGAAGTTTTTCTGGAAAGTCAGAGACTGAGATAGAGGCCTTAAAAATCACCTTCTACGTCCCTCCCTTTTTTTGTATACTGCTAGTGGAACAAAGCAGGGCTCTATGGGGCCTTCCTTGGACAGACCCCTCCCCCCATGTCCTCTGCTGTAGCTCCTCTCTGAAGTACCTAATAACAATATCTGATGCACATTTCCTGAGTTGTTTTACAGATGCTAAAACCTCACCAAGGGAACTCCCTGGCAGTCCAGTGCTTAGGGCTCTGTGCTTCTACTGCAGGGGGCATGGGTTCGATCCCCGGTCAGGGAACTAAGATCCCGCAAGCAGCATGGACAAAAAAATAAAATAAAATAAAACCCCCACTAAATGAAAGAAGTTAACTACCAGATGACCATGAGCATGTAGCCCCCCCAGACCTGCTGGAGTCTGAGGACTGATAATGTTAACCCCTGTGACACCACCCTGTTACCTCACCATCAGCCATTCGGAGAATTGTGCACGCAAGCTGATCACACACCCTGCAACTCCTCTCCCTCACCTGGCCTTTAAAAGTGCCTCCTTGAAACCCATCAAGGAGTTTGGGCTTTTTTTTTTTTTAAACAACATTTTTTTTTTTTTTTTACTAATCAGCCCTTTTTAAAAAAATTTTTTTAATTAATTAATTTATTTTTTGGCTGCATTGCACAGCATGTGGGATCTTAGTTCCCCGACCAGGGATCGAACCCGTGCACCCTGTGGTGGAAGCATAGGGTCTTAACCACTGGACCGCCAGGGAAGTCCAGAGTTCGGGCTTTTTGAGCATCCCAGACTCCTTGTGTGGTGCCTTACAATAAATGCCACACTTTCCTTCATCACAACCCAGTGTCAGTAGATTGGCTTTCCTGCACATGGGCAAACAGGACCCAAGTTTGGTTCGGTAACACTAGAAGCTGCAGGAAATGAGATATCTTGAGCAAACTCAAAATCACCCTCTTTTCTTCCTTTCTACCAACAATACTGATCCCACTTGAACGGTTTAAATTCTTCAGTGACACACTTTCAAACCTGCTCTCCAGAGAGGCTGCAAGTATTCCCTCAGTGATCAGGTTTCTAAAGACCCAAATTCATATCTACATATTTTTAAAAGATAAACTGAGGCACATTTTTAAATGTCAAGAGTTTATTTGAGCAAAAATCAATTTCAGTTGAAGTGCGCCAAACCAGAAGTGGTTAGGAGCTCCCCAGGACAGGAGCCAGAGAAAGGACTTATATAGAGAAGGTGCAGAAGCAAAGAAAAGAAAGTATTTGATTGGCTAGAGCTTAAAGGCTCGTTGGCTGTCTGTGATTAGTTGACCTTAGCGTTTTGGTTTCCTAATCTGGAGGCATTTACAGGGTTTGATTTTGGTTTGTCTCTGTAGGCCACCTCGGCATGAGAGCCACATCAGCTGGATGGCCTCCTTGTTTAATTAAATTAACAAAATCAATTCCCCAACAAAGTCTCAACATGAAATGACTCCAGTTCCAGGGGTGCAAATATATGCCCAACTCTGAACAGGCCACAGACCTGCGTACAAGGATATCACATGTATTTTCTATAAATCAACTCAATCCTGATTCTGAATTCCTTCCTGCTGAATCAGTCGTTTAGAGGAGGAAAAATAATGTTCCCTCTACCCTTCTTGGCTGAGACCTCCTGTAATAAAAGACAAAGAGGAGAAAAACGAACAGAAGTTTATTAACATGTATACCTCATGTGCGGATGCGAGATACCCAGGGAAGCGGAGATGGCTAGCACCTTAAATACTAATATCTTTAGCCAAAGACGAAAGATGTTGGGGGAACAAAGAGACCAGTTATGGGAAGTTACCAGGAAAAGCACAGTAAAAGGTAAGGTTTGTTATGAAGATTTAAGTCTCTGCTTTCTTCACTGATAAGTTTCACGTGATTTTAGTCATTCCTTTCTTCCTGGTACTGAGAAGGAGACACCCTCACAAATGGAGATTTCCTTTATAAATATAAATTTCCCTGACAAAAAGGTAACTTCTACTCTGTTTTCAGAGCTTCTCCTGTGTCTGCCTTTGCTCAAAAAAATAATTCACTCAAAATAATCTTTATACCAAAGAGACATATTTGGGGGTAGCATACTCTGCTACCCTTTAGTGAGAAGTGCTAGCTCTGGCATTCTTGGGGCTTCCTGACCCCATTTCTGTGCCTGGAATTATATCTTGGCTTCAGGGGCTCTGACAACACGTCTCCAAAAAAGAGGTGAAGGGAAAGGCTGGTCTCTTTTTTTGTTTGTTTTGTTTTTTATTTATTTATTTATGGATGTGTTGGGTCGGGTCTTCATTGCTGTGCGCAGGCTTTCTCTAGTTGCGGCAAGCGGGGGGGGGGGGTTCCTCTTCGTTGCGGTGCCCAGGCTTCTCATTGCAGTGGCTTCTCTTGTTGCGGGGCTCTAGGTGCGTGGTCTTCAGTAGTTGTGGCACGTGGGCTCAGTAGTTGTGGCGCACGGGCTTAGTTGCTCCGCGGCATGTGGGATCTTCCCGGACCAGGGCTCGAACCCGTGTCCCCTGCATCGGCAGGTGGATTCTTAACCACTGCGCCACCAAGGAAGCCCCGAAGGGCTGGTCTCTTGTCACTGACCCTCTGTTCCCTTGGCTGACACCGATCCTTGGCATGACTCCCATGGCCCCAGGGGGTCTCTATTGCTCCTCGGCCACATTGTGAGGAAAGGGGATCTTCTGTGAGACTGGGAACCCTACAGCTCAGGCCTTCTGAGTGCACCCATAGGCATTCCTCTCCGAGATGCCCAAACTACAGGGTCTGGAGTAATGTCCAACACCTTTCTTCACTAATCAGACGGTCCCAAAGGAAGGATTAAATAAGTACATGTGGCTTGTGTAGAGGAACAAAATTTGCCACCCCAAAATGTCTCTTTGGCATATGGGTTACTTCAAGCTGAAAACAATGAGGGCCTGAAAAACTCAGGAAGAAACTTTGAACTTCCCCCTAACTGTCTAAAAAAGAATTTAGGTAGGAAGCCTGTTCCCTAACAGAGCCATCTCCAGAGATATCCACAAAGGGTATGGGCTATATGTGGGGAGGAAAACTCTCTAGAGATCAGGTGCCCTCTGTGTCCCATTATCTCTCCATGGCCCGGGCAAGCATTTATTTACCAAATATTTGCTTTTTTTAATCTCCAAGTCAATTGCCTTTCTCCCCTCTCAAGTCTCTTGTCTTTAGCTGAAGATGGTGTTAAGGTTTATTAATGGTTTGGGCCATTTTGGTGAGTTACTCAGTTTTCCTGGGTCTCTCCCATGTAGACATGTTATTAAACTTTGTTTGATTGTCTCCTGTTAATCTGTCTCATGCCAATTTAATTCTTAGACCAGCCAGAAAAACCTAGAAGGGTAGAGGAAAATGTCTTCCTCCCCAACACTGGCTAATGTGTTGAGAAATTAATTTTTTAGTGTTTGATGACATAATGGATACATCACATGAGGGAAGTGATGTAATAAAATTATTTTAAGGCAAGAAAAGGAAAATTTAACATAAAATTTTCTCTGCCATTTGAACGACTCCCCCCCCCCTTTAGTGGGCGTTGTGCATCTGCATTATACATTAACTAGAAGACACAAGAATGCCTCCTCACCAAAAAAAAAAAAAAAAAAAAGCAGTTTCCTCCTGGCACCAGCAAGGTAACTCCTTAGGAGATGACATTCCTTTCTGAATCCTATAAGAGGTCACAATAAGCCGCTGCCTACCTTGTTGGACTATTTAAACATTCATGATGTCACTTTGATGTATAACCCTTCGTCTCAAAAACTTCTATAACTGTGCTTTAACCTCTAACAGGAGAACAGTCCTCAGAGCTTCCTGAAAGACTGTCTCCTGGCTTATAATCCTCAGGTTGACTCGAATAAGGTTTTCTATTTCTTTCTTAGATTATTGACTAATTTTTTCATCAACGGAAGCATCAAAGATGACTCTGGTCTTCCTGTTCCAAATTGGAAACTCTCCAACTTTCCAAGCAGCAACAAGCATCCTAAGCCTATTTTTTTTTAAATCAATTGGATTTATTTTTTAGAAATGTTTTATGTTTACAGAAAATTGAGCTGAAAATACGGCGTTCTCACAGACCCTTCCTCCCCGCCCCCCAGTTTGCCCACTCTCATCTTGCATTAGTATGGTACATTTGTAAGAATCCTAAGCCTATTATTTCAAGTATAACAAACAGCATTAAAAATGTATATGTTGGATCATTTCTCCTCAATAGTGAGAAGTTGGATGTGTTTTGTGTTTAAGACATGAAAACCTATTGTAGAATTCCCGATAATTTCTCTGTAACGGAAAATTGAGCCATGTACCATGTTTGCCACTAGATGGCGCAGAACACTAGGAAATGCAGTCCTTCCTGTTTCGGTGGCCAAGAAAGTAGGTCAGTGAGTCAGATTCTTTAATTACATATGTGGGTGCCTATTCCAAAGGTTGAATTTGGCCCGGGTTCACCACTTTCATAATAACAGAAGTCAGCCTAACCTTCAAGATGATTAAATTACAGTGACTAGCAGAGCACCTCTGCGGGGTAGCTTATATAAGCTTCTTCACTGGAAAATAGGAAAGATTAAAAGGAAAAATAACTGTTTTCCAAACATTACTGTCAAGGCATGAAGATTTTCAGAGATATAAATAACAATCTCCTTCTGTGTGCCATAAAAAATTTACTTCTACTGTTTAAATTATGTGGAACATTGTCTGCCTTTTCATTAGAGAATAATAAACCTTTTCATGTGAATTATGCCTTGGACAAAATGTTCAGAGATTTTCTAATTTGTGTTAAACCTCACAGCTCTGTGAGGTAGACATTGCTACCATCTCCATTTCATAGATGAGCAAACAGACTCAGAGAGGTTCAGTAACTTGCCCTAAGCCTCACAGCCAGAAGCTGAAGAACCAGGCTGTGAGGTGGTGAGCGATGCTGGAACCGCCAACAGAGTCGGAAAACTTTTCTTTCTAATCCAGGCTCTGCCTCCCATGCCTATTAGACCTTGAGGGGAAAAAATTACCCTTAAAGTCCTGATTTTTTGTTTTTCCATTTGAAAAATTATTAGATGGTCCCTAAGGCAGTCTGCCTTAAATTTAAATACACTCAATCCCTGGAGATCTTGTTAAAATGCAGGTTCTGATTCAACAGCTCTGGGGTGGCCCTGAGAGTCTGCATTTCTGACCAACTCCCCAGGGGATGCCCGGGCTGCTGATTGAAAGAACACACCATGGAGCCTTCCTATTGTGGGCAGATAATTATTAACATCTGCAAGGGATGTCCCAACACTAAGAAACGGGCGGACAATGCTTGCAGTTTGCAGTATTCACTGGTAGCTGTCTATTTGAAAGGAACTCTTGCTTGGTATTGCTCTATATTTTTTGCACCTAGATTAGTTGGAGCCTATCAGATCCTATTAGGGAATGAAACTGTTTTTCCAGTTATCGGCCACCAACATGTCCTTATCATTTGCTTCTTAGATTAATTGTTCTTTATTGCTAATTACTAGCACACCTGGCATCTCAGATGGAATCACTCCAGATTTCCTAGGTGACATCTGATACGAAGCCAATGTTTTATTTTTATGTCTTTGCAATGCAAAACCATAATCTTTATCTAATTACATGCCTGGACACAGGTAAGGCATCCTGTTCCCCAAATAAATAACCTCTAGATTTCTATACCCTTCCATACTGGAACATTCTTTTATCTCCTTGCATATTCCACGTGCTAGGGAGTTACTAAACCATAACGTGTGCTTGAGATCCATTTGTCTGAGAGATTTTGCATCTACTCTATGCAGTGCTTTACAATGTGTAAAAGCGCTTTCACCTATGTTAACTCATTTGATCCTACAAAAACGTGGTGAATTAGAAAGGAAAGATAGCATTTTCCCCGTTGCAGAGGGAAAGACGAAGGCTCCAGCAAGGTTGTGACAGGCAGGAACACAGCCAGTGTCTCCTGACTAAACGCCAAGTGCCTTCCACTGCACTGCACAGCTCTCCTACTCTACCTCGTGTTCAAAGTGCGTGTGAGTCTGAGCAAGTAGCGTGTGGACGCTGTAGCTAAAGGAAGAGGAAAGAAGGAGGTGGGGTAAGCTTGGCATCACTGTATTAGGAGAAACGAGGAAATAAGAGTAGAACATTGCAGCAGGTTGATGGCTAGGAAAAATCTTAAGTTTCCGGTGACATATTTCAAGACTCCAAGTTTGGATTCTACAGACCCATAGCTTTAAAGGTCATTGCCTCACTTCTAGGATGAATATCTTAAATTGGGCCCTAGTTTTAGGATCAGCAAAAGTGCACTCAAGCCTAGTTCATTCATCCTATTCCATTTTCTGCTGAATGCTGACGTGTATGAGGAAATCTAGGGGATGCAAAGATGAAGACACATTCTTGAACCCTAAAAAGCTTCTTGTTTAATAGAGAGGGCTAATTATTTCAATTACTCACGTACTGCTTCATTTCGAAATATGATGTGGCATCTTGCTATGTGCCAAACACTATCCCAGGTGGAGAACAATGGCAATGAATAAGACAAGGCCCCTGATGTTTTGTTTTTGCATTTGAAAAATGATGAGATGGCCCCTAAGGCAGTGCACCTTAAATTTAAATGGACTCAATGCCTGGAGATCTTGTTAAAATGCAGTTTCTGATTCAATCAGTCTGGGGTGTGCCTGAGAGTCTGCATTTCCAACCAGCTCCCCCAGTGATGATCACGCTGCTGACTGGAGGACCACACCTTGAAGGCTTCCCTGACCTCAAAGACTTCACTTGGTCAGTATAGGTTACAGAAAAAGTCAGTACAATACATGCCATGGGGAGGGGGAGGGGGGAAGGGTGCTGCCCACGTTTCCATAGAATCACAGAGAAAAGTATCTATCCCAATCTTTTTTTTTTTCAATCTTTCTTTAAAAAAAAAAAAAAAATTATTTATTTGGCTGCACAAGGTCTTAGTTGTGGCATGCGGGATCTAGTTCCCTGACCAGGGACCGAACCCAGGCCCCCTGCGTTGGGAGCGCAGAGTCTTAACCACTGGGCCACCAGGGAAGTCCCTCTATCCCAATCTTGAAGAGTCAGGAGAAGCTTCCAAAAGGAAGGGACATTTAAGCTGATCCAAGCTGGGGTGGAAGGGAGAACATATGTGCACAGGCCTAGAAGCAATGGTGTGTGGTAGGTATTTAACAGCCATCTCTCTAGAGGCAGGCAAGAAGGCCCTAGTTTGTAGAATTTGCCCATTTCCTTGATATAAATACTCCCACCATGGCCGACTTTAGGCTACCAACAGGGCATCACCAAACACATAATTGGGAAGAAATGTACACCAAACTCTCACAAGCGGGTACAAACCACTTCAGAGCATCACTGCCTAGAGGTGGAAGTATGATGCTTCTGGGGAACTCCGAGCAGTCCTGTGGGGTGGGAACTCACAGTGTGTGTGGGTGTGGGCAGTGGGCAGCAGGCAGGGGAGAGGAGTGCAGGCAGAAAAGGGAGTGATGGGAGGGAAGGCTACAAATGACTGCATGCCACTTTAAAGAGTTTGGACTTCGTCCCGAGGAAAATCTGGAGTCATCAAAAGGTTTTAAGAAGGGAGTGACCTTGTTGAGAGTAATATCTGTAGAGTGATGGAGACAGAAGCCTGACCACAGTGCTCTGGAGTGTGAACGAGAACAGATGGAGCCAGCCTGGGGAGTGGAGACTGTGCACACAGACAACATCTATACTTACCTGTGAAGCAAAAAAATGCAAGGACGAAAGTAGAAACTGTTGGGTAACTTGAAGCCTAAAATCCCTGATTCGGGGATTTTTTTTTTTTTTTTTGAATATGAAAAAAAAGTGTTTATGTTTAAATGAATACGACAAAGGGCCAGTAGAGAGGAGCAGGGACCACTGATGAAGGGAGGTCTCTGAGGCAGGTAAGGAAGAGACCCCAAGTTCAGATGACCTAGTACAGGATAGAGTAATATAAGGACCATGAGATTAAGCACATTTTATTAATGCTAAAAAAAATTCAAAATAGTGCTCAGAAGGCAAGCCCCTTGTCTGTTCTATTCAATGCTGCCTCCCCAGCACCTGGAACAACGCCTGGAACATGGTGGGCGCTCGGCAAGTATTTGCCGAGGGAATTAATGCATGAACAGATGAGAGGAACCACCGATTAGGCACACACTTTGTGCCAGGACTGTGAAAATGATGGTCATCCACGTACTCCCTCGTGCTCTCTCTCTCTTTAGCTCCCCAACCAGTGGATCGAGCCGGTGCCCTCAACAGTGAAAGCGCAGAGTCATAACCACTGGACTGCCAGGGAATTCCCGCATGTGCGCTTTAATTCTTACAACTGCTCTACGAGGTGAATGTTTACTTCCACTTTACAGATGAGGAAAGAGAAGTGCAGAGAGATTTAGAAATTAAAGAGTTCAGGATGTGGCACCCCAAAATATATTGCTTTGGTATGTTGATCATTTTGAGCCGAAGGCATTTGAGAAACAGCAGGTGTGAGAGAAGGGCTCTCTGATCTACCCTTTTCTACCTGAAAACAGAACATAAAATTTCCTAGGAGGAAGTTGCCCTTGCTGTACCAGGAAGAGAACATCCTTGTCCCCAGAGCCGGGGAATCGACATTGAAATGTACAATTGGTGTGTACAAACAAGCTTATTGAAATAACCCTTATCTTCCACAACTTCCCCTCTTGTATCTCCTAGTCGCTTCCCCACGACTTACTGCGCCAGCCCAAACCCCTTTGTCTGGTCATTTCTTCAAAAGTTATCATTTCTTTGTCTAAAAGGTATAAAAGCTTCCTGCTCTGGTCTCATCTTTGGGTTGTCATTCTCTTGTGAATGTACATGTAAAATCTGATAAAAACGTGTACACTTTTTTCCTGTTATTCTTGTGTCAGTTTAATTCTCAGGCCCAGCTGGAGCCGCTAAGAGAGTAGAGAATTTTTTTCCTCCCCTGCGCAAACTTGCCCATGATCACACAGCTAATGAGTGGATGTGGGATTTAATCCAAGTCAGTCTGATTCAAAGCCGTGCTTTTAATAATGATGATGATTTTAAACGTCTGGCTTTTAAACATTCTATCACTTTGCCACTTTAACATATTAGCGAAGTGGGCTGAACTCACTCCAGACCAATTGAATCAGAATTCCTGGAGGTGGGACCCAAGAGTCCATATAGTTTAAAATTTTCTTCACATGAATCTAATGTGCAGAGAAGGTTGGCCCCTACTTCATTAGCTCATTTCCTAATTTGAGGTTATAGATATTATCTACCTGCCATTTTATTTTGAAGGAAAATTTTTGCAAGTACACCAGACAAAACATTCACCTTATTTTCATCAGGTAAGTAGAGTACCAGGCACACAGTAAGTGTCCTGTAATTGGAAAGTGTCGGCTGTAATACTAACCCAATACCTTTACAGAGAAATATTAAATATTTGAAGTAAAAATTGAAAATATTTGAGAAAGGAAAAAGAAAACTTGTGATACCTTGCATCAGTCGAATAAGTATAAATAAGCTAATTACAGAGACAGGAGAACATAGCAGTTGAGCATGCAGTGTGTGGTGCCACGAATCCCAGCTCAAATGCTCACTAACTGTGTGACCTTTGGCAAGTTATTTAACCTCTCTGTGCACTAGTTTCCTCTCCTGTAAAATGGAGTTGCTGATAGTACCTACTTCATAGGATTGTTTAGAGAATTAAATGAGTTAATATGTGACCCACACGCAGCACAGAAGCATTCTGTGTCGGTCAGGGTTGTAATCGCCTATCTTGTTGTCCTACTAGAGTAAGAAAATTTTGTTTGTTTTTTTCCCTCTATATCTCCTGTCCTTAGAACAGAGCCTGCCACAATGTGGCCTTCCATAAATGCTTATTATTGTTATTTTTAAAATAAGATAATTATGTAAAATAAATGTACAGAATGTGTGTATACCACTCAAAAATATTCATTGGGGCTTCCCTGGTGGCGCAGTTGTTGAGAGTCCGCCTGCCGATGCAGGGGACACGGGTTCGTGCCCTGGTCCGGGAAGATCCCACATGCCGCGGAGCGGCTGGGCCCGTGAGCCATGGCCGCTGAGCCTGCGCGTCCGGAGCCTGTGCTCCGCAATGGGAGAGGCCACAACAGTGAGAGGCCCGCGTACCGCAAAAAAATATATATATATATTCATTGACTCTAAAGCTAAAAATTTTTAATTTATTCCTAAATCATGTTGACATCATACTTGTAGAGGAACTTGGTAAGCCACTCTAAAATAAAGAAACTGGGGACTTCCCCGGCAATCCAGTGGTTAAGGCGCTGCGTTTCCACTGCAGGGGCACGGGTTCAATCCCTGGTCAGGGAACTAAGGTCCTGCGTACCGCAAGGCACAGCCTAAAATAAAAGAAAGAAACGGATAGCACCATTTAAAAAATATGATTAGATAGTCAAACCTTAAATTTTACATATGTTGTCATCCAAATAATATTGGTCGTGGGTTAGAATTAAAATATGCGAAAATGAAAATAGTTGAATATTAAGATTATAGAATTGCAGTGATTTTACCCTTTTTCTCAGTTTTCTTTGTTATTACATCATCGTTTTATACACTATCTTGTTTTTCCCTACTGTTATTAAACTGACAGCAGCTTCTTCTGCTCTTGAGAAGGAGAAAGAAAAGTCAGGAAATATTCCAACAGTTGAACTGCACTGAATAGTTTAATGCTGCCCTTTTAATGGCTGGAAATTTTTCATGGCATGGCTCTAGCCCCTCCACTACTTGTGAAAATGCCATTTAGGGAGCTTCTCCTTTGTGAGCAATTCATAACCCTTAGGGAAGTTGGAGCAAAGAAATGCGCAATGTGCCTATGAGTCATCCTTCAAATACTTGTATTTTCTTCAATAAGCCTCTGTAATGGGAAAAAAAATATCATTCCATACAAGCTTCTGAGACCCGTTATCACTTTGTAGCTTGAGTAACCCTTGGAGACAAGGCAATCTAGCGGCTAGACAGCCTGGAGACAGCTTCCAGACCAATCAACTCCCTGGAAACAGTTTTTGGACCAATCAACCACCTAGAAACAGTACCTGGACCAATCACCGTTTTCTAAGAACTATTTCTCCTAAAATCTGACGACGCTGCCTTGCAGAGAAATAAAATGTACCTGAATTATTTCTATGCTGACCTCACGTGTCCTAGCCCATCTGGCGGCCTATTTGACAAGTACCTGGAACTCTGTGCCCCTCAATGGAATTCATTCTGTACCGAATAATTTTTTTTAGCCACATCCTTGTGGAATGAGGTAAGGTAAATACATTTCAGAATATATCATTTTGTACATTGTAGTGGTTTTGATGTTATTTTTATGAGTGTTTTCAAATCACACTAGGTGGTTGTCCATGTTGGCTGCACCTTAGAATCACCTGAGGAGTTTTTAAAATTCTGGTGCCCAGGCCTCCCCCTAGACCAATTAAATCAGGATTTCTGTCATCAGTATTTGTTAAAGTTCCACAGATGATTCTAGTGTGTGTCTTAAGTTGAAAACAACTGCTTAACTAGATCTTAACTAGATTAAAAGCTCGCCATTTCTTGTATTTTGCTTTATCTCACCCCACGCAGCCTAGTACAGTTTTTCTGCCAAAACTAGGCAATCAGTTGATAGTAAAAGCACAGGGAGTTACAGACAGGTACCTGGGATTGGGGGTAAGATCAGAATTACATCATCCTCTGAGCTGAGGAAGGAGTTTGTAAGAGCTTGTTCTTCTGGACTCAGATCTGTGTTTGATGTCCAACTCTATCACCACCCAACTCTCTGTCCTAGAGTAAGTTAATCGTAAAATGGGGAAATAAAAGTATCAATTTGAAAGGGTGTCATAAGGATTATACTGAATAATGTAAGGAAAGCACTTAACTTGACCCTTGGTACATGCTCCAGGAATAGCAAACTGAGAATAAATGCAAAATGATTGAGATGACCCACTTGCAAAAGTAATCCTTCCTAAGAGCTGATTTGTACAATTCGTGGAGGAGTTGAGAAAGTAACCACAGTCACAGTGTTCAAAATGTATCCTCAGGCCTGCTAGTTAACTAAACAGAAATGGATTCTGATCAACCCTCCTGGAATTTGAACACTTTAAGTGACGTTATAGTAATGGAAGTGTCATTGCCTGCACAGACTATAAAAAAGAAAACACTATAGAGATAGAAAAAAAGAAATGAAAAAAGAGGTAGAGAGAGTTTATGGTGCCTCTCTCTAGCACCGTATGGGAGAAAGAACCTATCTTGCGTGGTGGGAGCATTTTTGACCCAGTTTTGGGAGACCTTCCTGGATTATTGGAATAAGAAATGGTACAGCTACTCCAGCTATAACTTGATTCTCTAGAATCAATAGGCCCTTTTGGAAGCAGAAACTCCCTGGGGAACACCAAGCCTTATCTAATCACAGAGCCTCCTGGATCTGGGAGTTACAACCACAGAGCAGCCGGATCTTTCGTCCTCAAGAAATCCCTCTCAAAACTCAAAGTGTAGGAGGGAAAAGTTTCCAAAACTTAACCACATTTACATTTCAGTTTGTTGGGGCAGGAACTTCTCCTTTTGATTAACCTCTGTTAGTCACAATAATAATGCCAGCTCCAGTGTACATCAAGGATTTGATTCCTCCAGCATCTAAAAGAAGCCTTCCACTATTGGCTTATGAGATTTCATTTTTGCAACCTGCCCTTCCACCCAGCTAGGAGTTTCACAAATACATATCATTGGTCATGAGTGAAATTGGAAATGTCTCCTACTACCAATATACAAGGAGGGACTAAACTCATTGTAAAAACAGAAGGCCATTTTTATTATATCACCTAGGAAATAAAGCATTATTTAATGAATTCAAACTATTTTCTGAATGATACCCTTGTGTCCTCAATGTTATTGCAGCCCCTTAACAAGTTTTTCTTTTTTTTTTTTTTGCGGTACGTGGGCCTCTCACTGTTGTGGCCTCTCCCATTGTGGAGCAAAGGCTCCGGATGCGCAGGCTCAGCGGCCATGGCTCACGGGCCCAGCCGCTCCGCGGCATGTGGGATCTCCCCGGACCGGGGCACGAACCCGTGTCCCCTGCATCGGCAGGCAGACTCTCAACCACTGCGCCACCAGGGAAGCCCCCACAAGTTTTTCTTAATGAATAATATTCCTGTGGCTTGAGAAAGCTAGTATAGCAGTCCAGATGCATAATTTATTTCCCAGGACATGGATAACATAGGGTGAAAATTTCTAATTTGTCGTGCATATATACTACAAATGGGATTATACAACGACAATTTTTTCATACATTGTCTAGTCATTCCAGTCACATTTGTTGACATGACTGTCATTTTTCCCATTGGATTCCCCTGACACCTTTGTTGAAAACGAATTAACTGCAAAAGTGTGAGTCTGCTTCTGGATTCTATTCTATTCCATTAATCTACTTACATCAATATCACTCTGTCTTGATGACTGTAGCTTTTTAGTAATTCTTGACATCTCAAACGTTGTCCTTTTTCAAGCTATTTTAGCTATTCTCTGTCCTTTACAATTTCACATAACCTTTACAGTCAGCTTATAAATTTCTTTTTAAATAATCCTGCCATGATTCCGATTGGGATGGTTTTGACTGTGTACATCAATTTATGGAGGGCTGACATCATAATAATATGAAGGCTTCTAATCATGAGCAGTTTCCACTCCGTTTATTTAGATCTTTAATTTCCCTGTATAGTATTTTTCAATATAGATGTTTTGCACATTTTTTGTAAAATTTGTTCATTCCTGAGTATTATGTTTTCATGCTCTCATAAATGGTATTTTTTTTAATTTCACATACGGCCCAGTAGCATAAAATATATCTTGGTGAATGTCCGATGTGCACTTGTAAAGCATGTATACTCTGCAATTGTTGGGTCATCTACATATGTCAATTAGGTCAAGTTGGTAAGAATGTTATTCAAATCTCCTATATCCTTATTGATATTTTTGTCTATTTATTCTATCACATCTCTTCTCAAAAGAGAAGTATTAAAATCTCCAAGTATGACTGCAGATCTACTCCTCTCTTGTCAATTTTTGTTTTCGTACACTTTGATACTCTGTTATCAGGTGATCACACACTTGGGATTGTTATGATTTCTTGATTGATTGACCTTTTGTTATTACAATATCATTCTTTATTCCTGGAAATATTCTTTGTCTTTAAATTCACTTCACCTCATATATAGAAATACTAGCTTCCTGATGCTTAGTGTTTGCATGGTATAGAGAAATAGTTTAAAAATTAAAGAGGGTAAAAAAATCTGTCTATGTCTCTGTATTTAAATGCATCTCTTGTAAACAGCATATAGTTGGGTCTTGCTTTTTATCCAGGCTGACAATCTCCATCTTTTAATTGAAGAGTTCAGTCCTTTTATATTTGGTGTGTTTATGTTATAGGTAGATTTCAGTTTACCATCTTGCTATTGTTTTTTACTTGGTCTTCCTTTGGATTGAAGTTTTTTGTTTTGGTTTTCTTCTTTCATTTTTTTTTTTTTTTTCTGTATTCTAGCTTATCTCCTCTTTTGGCTTTTTAGCTAATATTTTTAAAGTGATTACTAAAGATTACAATTACATCCTTAATTCATCACAATCTACCTTGAATTGATATTATACCACTTCATGTATAATGTAAAGGCCTTATAACAGTATATGATAATAATTTTTAGTAAAAGTTGTATCTTTTTTGAAACTTCAAATTTTTACGTACATATTTATCAAAGCCCATCAAATGGAATACTTAAGATGTTTGCATATCACTGTATATGACTTTTACCACACACACAAAAAGAACCATGAACAAATATTAAACTCTAGATAATGGTATGCATACTGAAGTGTCCAGGGATGAAGTTGACTGATGTCTCCAATTACTTTAACATGCATCAAAAAATAAGATGGACTGGGGACTTCCCTGGTGGTCCAGTGGTAAAGAATCCACCTTCCAATGCAGGGGACAAGGGTTCAATCCCTGGTCAGGGAACTAAGATCCCACATGCTGTGGGACAGCTTAAGCCCGCGCACCTCAATTAGAAAGCCAGTGTGCCACAAACTACAGAGCCCACGTGCCCTGGAGCCGGCACGCCACAGCTAGAGAGAGATAAACCCACACGCCACAAATAGAGAGAAGCCCACGCACCGCAACGAAAGATCCCACATGCCTCAACAAAGACCCCACGTGCCACAAGGAAGACCTGACGCAGCCAAAAAAATAAATGAGTGAGGGGACAGTGAGGGGAATGCCTAGATGGACAGATATGTGATAAAGCAAAGAGAGCAAAACATTAATGGTAGAATATAGGCGATTCTTTCCATTTTTCTCTTTGTTTGAAAATTTTTGCAATAAAATGTTGGATAAAAATGCCAATCTTCGGGCTTCCCTGGTGGCGCTGTGGTTAAGAATCCGCCTGACAATACAGGGGACATGGGTTCGAGCCCTGGTCTGGGAAGATCGCACATGCCACGGAGCAACTAAGCCCGTGTCCCACAACTACTGAGCCTGAGCTCTAGACCTGCAAGCCACAACTACTGAGCCCATGCATCATAACTACTGAAGCCCACGCGCCTAGAGCCCATGCTCCACAACAAGAGAAGCCACTGCAATGAGAAGCCCACGCACTGCAACCAGGAATAGCCCCCGCTCACCGCAACTAGAGAAAGCCCGCGCACAGCAACAAAGACCCAACACATCCAAAAATAAATAAATAAAATAAATAAATTTATTTTTTAAAAAGCCAATCTTCTAATTTGGCATGAAAATTAAACTTTAATCTATTTTGTAATGTCAATTAATTACACGCTGAAACCTTAAGGTAGAAAATATTTCACACAAAAACTGTTCTGGTCATAGCCTTCCACCCTAGCCTAGCCCAGTGAATCCTTAACCCTGGTTTTTGGTTTATTTTTCTTAATTTTTAAAAATGTTTAAAAATGTATATATATATATATATATATATATATATATTTTTTTTTTTTTCTTTTGGCCATGCCATGCAGCTTGCGGGATCTCAGTTCCCCAGCCAGGACTTGAACCTGGGCCCACGGCAGTGAAAGCACTGAGTCCTAACCACTGGACTGCCAGGGAAGTCCCGCCTTGACCTTGTTAATTCCAGACCTGGCCTGAACCCTAAATTCACCACAGTTGCAAGGCCGTACAAGATCTCACCCTTGCCTCTCCTTCCAGTCTCACCTAGCACCCCTCTTCTCACTCTGCACGCCATGCACATGAAATTTTCAGTTCCCTGAACGCCCTGGGATTGATCTTGCCTGAGGCCTCAAAGCCTCCACGTAAACTGTTTCCTTGCCTGGAATGCTGCCCTCCCTAACCCTCTCCTTCTTTTGGAAAAACCATGCTCACCATTTAGGTTTCAACAGAAATATCATTTCCCCAGTAAAGCAATCCCTCCTCTCCCAAAGTAGGTCAGGTTCCTGTCCTGGAGGAACTATGCGAAAGCACCTCCCAAGGCCTGAACTGCTCTGAAGCCAGCACAGAACCATGGAGTTTCCTGCTCAAAGAAAGCAGGCTGGGACCTTTGTAAGTTGCTCTTAAGCAAGGCATTCCCCTTCTCAGAATGAAGGAGGAGTGTGTATAACACCTAAAAGTCCCCAATTAAAAGCTGTTTTGGTTTAGAAATCATGCTTGCTTGCTTTTCATGTTATGTCATAAGGAGAGAAATATGCCCCCTCAGTGCCCTAAATAAGAGAAGAGAGTTGTGATTGGATATTACCCCGGACCGACAAGTTCTACCCTCAAGAAGCAATGAAATGGGCCAGAACACCAGCACCACACACACACACACACACACACACACACACACACACACACGACAGTAGGACAGTAGTCAGTTTGTGCAGTAGCTCATCAGCCGTCTGTGAGCTAAACCTCCTTGCTGGCTCCCTTCCGCGCCACTCTGTCCAGTCGCCAGCTGTAGAGCCATCCGTGCATGTGCAAAGCTCCACCTTCAGTCAGAGCTCTAGAAGCAGTGCCTTTTTAACAATAGTGATAAACTGGAGTCACAGGGACCAGAGAGCCAGTGAAAGCCTTGGCTTGGTTACTACCTTCTGGTGCCCTGAGTTGTCTGTCTCGTTAGAAGCAGAAGACCTAGAGCCAGACCTGATTCTGATAAGAGAAGGGAAGCAGCTCCAAATTTCACAAAGCCCAGAACAGCCTTCAACTCCATAGCTCCCATCCCCCCTGCACTTCTCTTTGTAAAACAGACTCCGTCCTTTCTTCAGTGTTCCTCTTCCCATCAGAATCTAAGTTCCATGAAGGCAGAATCACGTCTGTCTTGCTCCCTGTGGTATCTCAGCAGATAGCTCAGAATAAGACCTCTATAAATATTCACTGAAAAAAGGAATCTCTGTCTCTTCTTCATTATAACATCATTCTGTATCTTAATCCTAAATGCCATCTTATTGTATGCATTCTGCACTGCATTCATTCATTTTTTTTCTTTCATTTAATCATTTATTTAACTGACATTTATACAACACCTGCTAAGCTCTGAGGAAGCAGGTGTTAGTATTACAGATTCCTTATCTTTAAGAAGCTCATAATCCATAAGAAGCCCACAGAGAGTAAAGAATCCACCACCATCTGACGCAGAAGTGCCACAACAGAGGGTAGGAAGGGAACGACAGACATGAAAAGTAAAATAGCAATGAGGAACTCTCTCTCCTATCAAATTAGCAAACATAAACGTAAAAGAGTAATAGTCAATCTCTCCTTGGTCCTTCCTAACAGAATCCCAATTTTTCTTTGGGTGTTCATGCCTCATCTATGCAGTCAGATGACTCAAGAGAAGTTGACTTTATCCTGGGATCCAAAGGCTGATTCCAAATAAACCAAAGATCATAATCCTATTTGGTGGGTGGCCAGTGATTGGTTCAAGAACCCAAGCTTGGACTTCCCTGGTGGCCTGCCAATGTAGGGGACATGGGTTCGATCTCCGGTCTGGGAAGATCCCACATGCCATAGAGCAACTAAGCCTGTGCGCCACAGCTACTGAGCCCGCGAGCCACAGCTACTGAGTCCATGTGCCGCAACTACTGAAGCCCGTGCGCCTAAAGCCCGTGCTCCGCAACAAGAGAAGCCACCTCAATGAGAAGCCTGCGCACTGCAACGAAGAGTAGCCCCCGCTCGCTGCAACTAGAGAAAGCCGGCACGCAGAAACGAAGACCCAACGCAGCTCAAAACAAATAAATAAATAATTTTAAAAAAAAGAGAAGACCTCAAGCTTAAGGTTAGAGTTAGATTCCCTCAGGAACAATTCTACGTCCAGGAAAAAGCACATTACCTAAAAATGGCCCAATCAGACTGAAAAGTGGAACTTTATTCCATCATTAGGGTAACATTTCTCCCCCTCATGAGCAAGGAAGCAGGCTGCCCCAGCCTGTGATGTGAGGGGGCCCTGAGGACGATGTTAGCCCATGCGGGGAATGGGGAGCAACTGCAGATATGAGATAACTACAGAAAAATAGGGTAGAATCTCAAATTATAGCATGCCTGGAGCCTGCCCTACTTCTGTGGTTCCCACTACAGCAGTGATTATCATACATTCCTTATTGTTTAAGACAATCTGAGTTGGTTGTTAACTTGGATCCAAAAGTATCCTAACTGAAAAAGTAAAGGTATTGTGAAACTGTGTAACGTAGGAAATGTTGATGCCAGTACTACTAGCCCCCCAAAAGTAGACTACCAAATAATACACACATAGTGATAACAGTGATATTTTAAAATCTATGAGAATAGTTATAAAAATAGTAACAATGATTGTATTTGGATAGATGTACTACTGAGGAATAATTTTTAGATCTCACAATGTTCTATAATACATATATGTTACTGATATAGTGAAAATATATTTGAAGATCCGGTGGAAACATAGAGGAATGAACACCTAACTCTATCTAGAGAAGTTGGAGCAGGCTTTACAAGGAAGTGATGGGAGCTGATGCTGTCAGGAATGTCATTCACCAGAGGAAAGAGAGGAGCAATTCTAGGTCATACTCACTTCCTTTGTTAGATTTGGGCAGATAAATTAACTCCTACCAGCCTCAGGGTCCTCATCTTAAACTAGGGATAATATGACCTACCTCACAGTTTTGGTTGGAGATGATGATGGTGATGACTGATGTTATGTCAGAGGCAGAGTCATGAAAGTGCGTGGCTGTAGTGCAATAATGCTCCAATGGTCGTAAGGGATTTAGAAGCACTCACAACTGTAAGAAATCATATTTTGGTCAACAAATATATACGCTACCTAGAAAATTACATGATCAATGTCAAATTCATGAATATATATATGGAAAAAAAAGTGCATGGCTGGTTCAGGGAGATTAGAATATTTTAGTATGTTTGGACCACAGGACACATGGCAGAACTGGAGCAGTAGCCAGATCGTGAAGGGCCTTGTATGTCCTACGGGAGATAGAGCTTCCAATAAGCTTGAAGCTTTATCCTGTTTGGGAAAGTGAGATTCAGATGTCACTGGAGATTGTTCTTGGATTCCACCTGGGCCCACTGTGGTTGCTTAGAAATGTACTGAGCCTGCTTCACCCCATCCCTAATACCAACCTGAGAAAAGGAAGAGGTAAATATCCCCAGGGCAGGGTACGTTCCTACCGTGAGAAAGTTAATCCATAGTTTGCACCAACAAGCTGTCAGGAACACAGAAGAGCTATTGGCCTCTGAGAACAACTGGCCATTCTGAGAGGGGCTGGGATGGTCTCTTCTCAAAGGACATTGGTCCGGTGGTAGCACCAGCATAGGGTGCCTTTATGGGAACTCAAGGACAAGGAAAGCTTGGCTTTCCCTTGGGGAGGATGCTGCCAAGTCTTGCTTTGTTTTTTGTGCTTTTAAAACTTTCTTTATTGAAATATAGTTGATTTACAATGTCTTGTTAGTTTCAGTTGTACAGCACAGTGATTCAATTATATATACATAAAATATCGATGTATATAATCATATATATTCTGTTATATATTTTATATATATTCTTTTTTAGATTCTTTTCCTTTATAGGTTATTACAAAATATTGAGCATAGTTCCCTGTGCTATACAGTAGGTCCTTATTGGTTATCTATTTTATAAACAGTAATGTATATATGTTAATCCCAAACTCCTAATTTATCTCTCCCCCCACCCAAGTCTTGTTTTGTGATGCACAACATTTACCAGATTGGAAATTATACCTTTTTGCTTGTGGTGTTTAGAGCACCTTTTCACCAACTCCATCACCCTTTCAACAATCACGTTACTTGCCAAGGAATTTGCTTTTCTCCTGTAGTTTAGTGGTTCTTCCCTCTTGTGGAGCCACAGACATTTTTGAGAATGTAATGAAGGCTACACACCCTCTCCCAAGAAATGGACATATTCACGTCATTTGTCTGCACATCTTCAAAGGATTCCTGGTCCCTTGTCCATACATCTGCCTAATGTCAGTGGACCATGGGTTAAGGACCTCTGCTGATAAGGATGGTGAGTCCTGGAAGGGTTGTTTAAGAGAGAGAGTGGCCAATTACTCCAGTAGTGCTGCGGAAACAGACGAGGAGGTAGATGGAGTGAAGATGAGGCTGCAGGCAGGAACACCACTCATGAGGCCACAGACCTGGACTCCCCTGGCCGTCCAGTGGTTAAGATTCCGAGCTTCCAATGCAGGAGGTGCCGGTACAAGCCCTGGTTGGGGAAGTTCCGCATGCTGAACAGTGCGGCCGAAAGTCCACAGGCCTGAACTAGAACAGTGTCAATAGCAAAAGAGAGAAGGTGGCAGCTTGGAGAGGAAGCATATATGGTCTTTGTCAGGAGATATGTGGAGGGTGGGTGAAGAGCACTCGAACAAGAGGATGGCTTTGGGGAATCCTCGCTTACCTTCAGTCACCACGGTTGAAGCTTTGGGACGCCAGTAGAGTCAGTTCTAAGCTGCATAACATTTAGGTCTCCACATGCCCTCTCCCCACAAATACAGCAACCAAAATTCCAACCTGGTAGAGATTTATGATCTATAATAGGTTTTTTTTTTGTTGTTGTTGTTGTTTTTGCGGTACGCGGGCCTCTCACTGCTGTGGCCTCTCCCGTTGCGGAGCACAGGCTCCGGACGCGCAGGCTCAGTGGCCATGGCTCACAGGCCCAGCCACTCCGCGGCATGTGGAATCTTCCCAGACCGGGGCAAGAACCCGTGTCCCCTGCATCGGCAGGCGGACTCTCAACCACTGCACCACCAGGGAAGCCCTATAATAGTTTTTTAAAAATGAAAATAACAGAATAAATTTACTGAAAGTTCTGGTCCTCTGGAAGTACCCTTCATAATAAATCTCCTGTATCAACTTAAAAAAAAAAAAAAGAAACAATTTCTCAGAAAGCATCATTTTATATTCTAACAGAAATCTATTGTTTTTGATAATGTTAGTTGAAGTAGCCATCTAGAAACAATCAGTTTTCGAAAGAACATAGACTACTTCTACAAAGATTTATTACCAATATGGATTTCCTTTTTTAACTTAATGACTCACCAGCAAAATCCTTTAGAATTGGAAGACTCTGTACTTGGTAAGAGTGCCAAAGTTAGTCACTGATTTATTCCCCTGAGTATAATTTGGAAGAAACCGCTGTGTAAATCTGAATACTGTAAACCTGTAAATCATGAATCTTTTCAAATCTAGTTTCCCTATTAATAGTGCCTAATGCTTGAGAGTAAAATCACTAATGTGGTGGCGGGGAGAATATGGGATCTTTACTGTGCTAAACGTCTGTGGAAAAACTTCTACTGAACCTACATTCAGAGGATCAGCTACAGATTCAGCACAAATGAAAGCAGAGGACCAGGCCCTGGGGCGGGCGGACCTAACTTTTTGACCACTATTACAAGGACTGATGCCTTGAGGTTGGGTAATATTCTTAGAGTTCCAGGATTTATCACAGGAAAGGGACGCTAAAAAGGAAAGTCATTCTTGAGTTAAATGTATTGTTACAGAATGTGCTGAGTGTCGTGAAGGCCATGTGCATGGTGCTGATAATGTCTGATGGGGGAATGACTTGATCTAGGAAAGGAGGAATCTTCTCTCTCTTTCTTTTTTTTTGGAGGAATTCTCTCAGTTATCCATTGCTGCACAACAAACTACTCCAAAATGTAATAACTACAAACAACAATCTTGAAGAAGAGGAGCCTTTTACTTGTTCACAATTTTGTAATTTGGGCTCAGCTGGTCCATTCCCCTACTGGTCTTGTCGGGGGTCACTCACGCGCTGCATGCAGTTGGCACATAGGTTGGGACACAGCTAGGATTCTCTCGTGTGGTCTCTCCATTTGGTGTCTCCAACAGGGGACTCAGACCTTTGATATGTCAGCCCAAGTCTTCCAAAAGCACAAAAGCGGAAGATGCTTTTCTTAAGGGTTAGGCTCGGAACTGGTGCAGCACCATTAGGTGCTGAATTCTGTTGGTTACAGCAGTCACAGTGCCAACCCAGAGTCGAGGGGAAGGGACTGACTACACAAGGGCACGAATACTGGAAGGTGTAATTCATCAGGGGCCACGTAACAAACTACCAGAGTAACACTAGCTAGAGATCTGGAAGGTGAGTAGGAGTTAACTGGGCAAAGGGGATGGAAGACTGTTCCAGGCAGGGGAAATGGTACCTGCAAAGCAATTACAGCAGAGGGGCACGAGAGCTTCTAAGTGACTGAAAGAAAACCAGTGTAGCTGGAGTGCAGAAACCCAGGGGAGAGTGCTTACAGGCCGGAAAGACCATGCCATGCCATCATACCCCTTAGCTATGCTCTGTGTGCAAGTGGTAAAATCCCAAGGGAAACTGGCTTAAGCAAAAACAATGAAATCAACAGAAACAAAAAGAGAAAGAGAGGGAGAGAATTTATTAGTTCATGTTCCTGAAAAGGCCAGGGCACACTTCATTCCAAGTATGGTTGTATCCAGAGCCCAGACGGTTATCACCAGAATTTGTCTACCTCCGTCTCTTAGCTCTGCCTTCCTCTTGGTTGCCTTTGCTCTCAGACAGCTTCTGAAGCTCTAGGCTTATGTCCTCCCAGATTTAAGTCCTATAGAAAAGAGAGCTCCTTTCTCCCTCTGACTGAACAGTCAGCCAACGTTCCAGGATGGTATCAGAATCAGTCTGAGGCCCAATAGGAATCAGATGGCACACTCCAATTAGCATAATTTTAAAAGAATTCATTTACAAGACGACCATTCAGGGCTGTGCTGGAGCTGGCCCATAGCAACTTATAAAAGCCGACTCTACATTTCCTCCCAACTCCGTGTTCAGTGGCTTCACACAGGTAGCTTGAAATGGGCCATGATGGGAATATTTACACCATGGCAATTGGCAAGTGCTACAAATTAAGGCTCTGCCCCACCCCACTGCCACCCCCCACTGCAGCTGCTTACCAGCACATCACTAGACTATATACAAAGGTGTGGGAGAGATATAGGGATCCTGCAAGGACCCAGGACTAATAGCAGGAGAGGTCCAAAGGAGCAAGGGGAGAGAGAGGTTGCCAGAATCCAGGAGAGAGGAGTGGTGACACCAGCAGTCTAAGGGATATCACAGGAAAGGAGCTGGAGGATAAATATCCCGACCTTATTTTCTGCACCAACGAGGGTGATGTCGTTTTATAGATTCTGGAAAGAAAACGCTAAAATGACATGATCAGTTGTTAAATGAATTCATATTATTGGAATTTAGAGTATTTAGCTGCCAATTTATTTGCCTAACACCAAAAAGTACAGTGTTGGCTTTAGAAAGTCCCCATCCTTTCCTTGCTGGAAACTCCCATGGCCTGACAGTTCAGGAGCCAGTCCTTTCTTGTCATGAACTTCCTCCTTCCACTGGTTTCAGATTCACTTCTATATATAAGCATAAGAACTGCCACTGATATGGGAATTTAGTATATAACAAAATGGTGTTTTAAAACATTAGAGAAAAGATAAAGTATTCAATAAATAGCATTGAGACAACTGTCTAGTCATTTGGAAAAAAAAAAAATCAGGTCCCAACTCATACCAAGATCATATGTTAAATGTCCTGAAAACAATCTGTACAATAATTCCCACTTTTCTGTGATCCTTATTCTCTCCATAGTTTCCTTTTGCGATTTTTTTGAAGCAGATAACTTTGTGTAAAATATATTAAAAAGATTAAAATGTACATAAGAAAAGAAATCATTCCCTTGTGATAAACAGTACTAAGGCCATCCGTTCTGTTCAATCCAAAAGTTTAGGTGATGAGTCTATTATATATGTAATTCAAAAGCATTCCGAAGGAGACAAATCCAAATGATGAGATTTTTATTTTTCTTCTCTTCAGATTCCATTCAAGGTCACTGTTTATTTTAATAAGGACATGCAAATTTTACAGATGTAAAATTGTAAGAAGCTGTATTTGGAAAACCTGAGTTAGTAGACACCATATTCTAATGTGTTCAGCAATGATTTGTGCCTCTTAGATGTACTTCAGGCCTCTGCTGGCTTGCTTGACCCCTAATCCAGCTCTGCCTGCAGACTTTATATTTTTGGTAGGCACAGCCTCTTGGAGTAATGAATTCTATATTTTAATGTATGCTATATAAAGAGGTATTCCTTTTTATTTTTATTAGAAAGACAGTCAGGCTTCAAGGAATGTTACCTATTTTTATTTTTTCAGATTTGAGAAAATAATCCAGGATTGTTCTTCATGAATTTAAGACTTAACTTTTTTTGCAAATAGAATCTTTTTATTTTTAACCACCATACCTAATTCCTTCTGCCCTTGATCATTTTTAATGTCCTCTCTGGGTCTTTTTAGCTCTATTATATCTTTGAGAGACCAGAACCCTATGAAATATTCATCATATAAAATATTCCAGAGCCAGGCCCTCCTTCACTTACAGTCAGCTCTCTTTTTCTACAACCATCCCCAGACCTGTTTTCAATTATTCCCCAGACACATTTCCCAGACCTGTGCTTGCCAGGGCCAGAACCTTATTTGAGAGTCCACAACTGGTCCCTCCATTTTGACACAAACTGAATCCAACCAAAACAAAAATCACACTTGAGACCATAATTATTCCTTCATCAGATATTTATAGGAGTTTTAGGATGTGCCACGCATGGTGCTAGGTATGTAGTCATGGGGATAGTGGGTGTTTTAAAATATTTATAAGACGCAGCAGACTCCTTGACTTTTCCTTGGCAGAGAGGACCTTATTGAACCGGGTTTTGTCTCTGTCTACTCACTGGTACAGTTTGGTACCCAAGCCTTGGCCCTCCTGAGATAAATACAATTTGAAGAAGGATTTGTTCACACTAGTCACACACACACACAAAAGCATCAGACCCTAAGAAACACACAGTCTAATGGGGAAGACATATGAATTAAAAACTATATAGAGACTAGATATAGATATAGGTATAGATATAGATATGTAAGTGTTATGGGATTCACCCCATCTCTAGGAAGTTGTGTTCGTTTCCTATTAACGCTGTAGCACGTTAACACACACTTAGTGGTTTAATTCAACACAAATGTATTCTCTTACAGTTCTGGGGGTCAAAAGTCAGAAATGAGTCTTAAAGGTTAAAATGAATGTGTTTGACAGGCCTGGTTCTTTCTGGAGGCTCCAGAGGAGAATATGTTCCTCGTCACTTCCAGTTTTTCGAGGCTGCCAGCATCCTTTGGCTCATGGCTGCATCACTCCAATCTCTGCTTCCACCATCACACTGCCTTCTTCTCCTCTCACTGACCTCCCTGTCTTCCTCTTATAAGGCCCCTTGTGATTACTCAGACCCACCCGGATAATCCAGGACACTCGCCCAGCTCAAGATCCTTAACTTAATCACATCTGCAAAGTCCCTTTCCTATGTAAAATAAAACCTAGTTGTTCTTTTTTTTGTTCTTTTTTTGTTTGTTTTTTTTGCAGTACCGGGCCTCTCACTGCTGTGGCCTCTCCTGTTGCAGAGCACAGGCTCCTGACGCACAGGCTCAGCGGCCATGGCTCACGGGCCCAGCCGCTCCGCGGCATGTGGGATCCTCCCAGACCTGGGCACGAACCCATGTCCCCTGAATCGGCAGGCGGACTCTCAACCACCGCGCCACCAGGGAAGCCCCAAAACCTAGTATTCTTAAATAACTTTCCCAACATCCCAGCTGGCAAGCAGAGGAGTCAGGATTCAAATGAAGGTGTCTGCCCAGAGCCTTTGCTCCGAAGCACTATGCTGTAAAAGAAATGAAGGAGAAGGGCATTCCAGGACAAGAAAACAGTATATTAAAAGGTCCAGAGGCCTGAAAGAGCACAAAGCCTGCAAGTTATAACTGGGGTGAGGATGTGAAGAGAAGAATGGTGGAAAATAAAGATGGGACGGGGGACAGAGATTTGAGGTGACAGACTCCATGGGGGGGTGGGGAGGGTGGAGTTTTTCTTCTGTCCATAATGGTGAATCATTAAAAGATTTTACAAAGGAGGATAATCTGATTTGATGGTTATTTGAGAAAGATAACTGGTGGCAGTGTTTTGGAAGAAAATTACAGAGGTGTTAATTTAGCAACAAGGTTATTACAAAGGTCGAGGTAAGAGAGGATGGGAGCCTGCCCTGAAGGCTGGGTGAAGAGGAAGGCGGGTCTGAAGAGTCACGGAAGAGGTAGAATCAACCGGGTTTTGCTGACAATGTCTGTATGGGTGTGAGGGAGGTAAAGTGGGCAGAGTTAAGCATGTCTCAAGTTTCCGGCTGAGTGTCACTAAATTGAGATGAGTGGTAGAAGTTTCACATATTAGATGGTATGAAAAGCCCTCTGTTTGGATTGATAAAGTAATTGAGGGCTTTCCACCCTCTGAGAAACTGAACTCTTACGATGCCAGGAGACAACCCTACACAGTAGTCAGCCAGTGACTCGGGTCCAACAGCCCTGTCACAGGGTCCCTACATTCTAGCCACCTGGTCTGATCTCATTAGCACAGCCTAATGGAGCTGAAAACAGTGGTGTCAACAAACTAAGCTGCCCACCAAGCACAACATAGTCCAAACCTTGCGTGAACTAAGTAGACATTCTAAGGGGACTTCAGAAAAGAGTAAAAGCTTTTTTCTTTCCCCAGGGTAGGTTGAGGCTCACTGAGGGTATAAGACAAATTGCCCCATGAAACAGTGAGCAGAAGACAAGCGAGCTTATAGTAAAGTGCTGACTTATGAAGTACATTCCCTTCAGAGGAAAGTGATGTAATTTTTACTCTCTTATGGAACAGCTAGGAAAGATGCTAATTTTTATTGAGCATCTCGTGCCAAGCCACCACCTTAAGAAGCATGGTCCCATTTTCCAGAGAAGGTAAAAGAACTTCCCTAAATCACACAGATGCTTAAGGGGCAGAGCCGGAGCGGGAACTTGGGAGAGACCAGCTCAGAGCTGGAGCTCCGGGGAAGCTAGCAGGGCCTGGTGTAGACAGGCCGTCGGCGCAGCAGGGCCGGGAGAATCACATGAGGAAAAGTAGGGAGGCAGGACTTGGCAGTTAATTATTGGTAGTTGGTAATAATTAACTTGGTAGTTAATTATTCTAGAAAGGAGCCCTTCTGACTGGAGACTTTCAGTTCGCCTACTACTGCTGGGTGCCCTAAGCATTTCACTTTGGCAGTAAACATCAAACGTTTACTAACACAGGCATACACAGGCGTACACAGGAGTATGCCTGGAATATTCACTGACTGCTCACTACCATAAGTCATTATTACGAAATAACAGCTGTGAAGAGATCATGAGGCAGCAGCCCCTCCTTTCTACCCTTGGGTCTGAACTACCAACTACAGGCTACTTTCCAAAGTCCCCAGGAACCAGTCCAGCCGCTGAACATTCCAGATATGGAGTTTCATTGGTCACCTTCCAGTTATGTCGTTTTATTGGTGAGAATGATGACTAACCAGCCGGCTGATTTACAAGCAAGTTCCTACTTGGCCTTTCTCCTGGCAGCAAAATCTACTAATGTCTTCTAGCTATTTTCCTACTTCAGTATAAAAAATTGTCACACTCCTGGCAGCAAAGCACATCCAGCCAAGCGACAAGAAAAGGAAGGTTAAAGAGAAGTCCAGCCCAGACACAAGGTGGGCTGGACTTTACCAGGAAGAGCAAGAGCACACACTGGCCAAGAAGTGTTGCAAAGAAGGAATTTTCTAGAGCCTTACGCCAACTGCAGCTATTATCCTGGGCAATGTTACAGTTTCACTTCCGATTTATATTAACCAGTACTACAAACACATAATGAGTGGCCTAATTCTTTTCCAGTGGATTTTCCTTTTTTTTTTTGTTTTGGCCGTGTGGCATGTGGGATCTTAGCTCCCCGACCAGGGATTGAACTTGTGCCCCCTGCCGTGGAAGCGCAGAGTCTTAACCACTGGACCGCCAGGGAAATCCCTCGATTTTCCTTTTATTAGAGCTATACCCTGGTAGGCTGCTTAAAATAATAACTTAATAAATCAACTCTCAGTACAACTTTAAGCTCAACCCTGAATTAAATTTTCAACTATATCATTACCATATTTAATAAATATGAATTTGGGGTTTTTAAAAAGTTTTTTGAGGTATACTTTTACATTCCATGAAATTCACCCATTTTAAGTGTACAATTCAATAACTTTTAGTATATTTACAGAGTTGTGCAACCATCACCACAATAAGAATTCTTATTTGAGGGGTTTCCCTGGTGGTGCAGTGGTTAAGAATCCGCCTGTCAATGCAGGGGACACGGGTTCGAGCCCTGGTCCAGGAAGATCCCACATGCCGCGGAGCAACTAAGCCCAAGAGCCACAACTACTGAGCCTGTGCTCTAGACCCTGTGAGCCACAACTACCAAGACTGCGTGCTGCAACTACTGAAGCCTGTGCTCCTAGAGCCCGCGCACCGCAACAAAGAGTAGCCCTCGCTCGCTGCAACTAGAGAAAGCCCACGCGCAGCAACGAAGACCCAATGCAGCCAAAAATAAAATAAATAAATTTAAAAAGAAAAAGAATTTTCTTTTGGCCACACAGTGTGGCTTGCCTGTAAGATCCCTGACCAGGGATTGAACCCGGGGCCACAGCAGTGGAAGTGCTGAGTCCTAACCTCTGGACCGCCAGGGAAATCCCAAGAATTCATTTCTGAGCTTATTTTTTATTTGAATTTTTCAATAGGTGATCATTTTCAAAAGTAAATGATAAGCGACAGAAAGGTCTGTCACCCAAGTTATTGAATAAACTTTTATTGCGTTTTCCTTGAGTGGCCAGAGGTCTCCCTCACCGCCTTTTCAGACACCTGTGTTTGGAGACACAGTGTGTCCAGATAATGTGGTTTATTGTTCCAACTCATCCTCTGGTTTGACTGTTACTTGATGTCCCCTGAAGTGAATGACCATTGAGTAGGGAGGAAACTGTGCCCTCTCCTTCCACTGGGCCTCATCATCACACATGGCAACCAGTGACCAAACAACTCCCGATGTCACCAACAAGTGCTTTTGGAGAGCCATAAAATCAGGCATCTTAATGATTCTTGACAGCACCTGTGGGAAGTCCCCTCATGGATCAACAAGGACAGGTATTGCTATTGTTGCTTCAACACTGATTCCAATTCCCTTCACCCACCTACATCAGTCACTATTACCTTGAAATGTGAGACAAATCTCTTTCCAGTTTTTTCCTTTCCCACATGGATCTCTATGACCTTGATTTTGGCTTTCTTTACTTCCTTTACGCTTGAAACGGTTATTAATCCTTCCATCAAAGGCATCTTCATTACTGTCTCCTTCTCCCCTCTCTTCACAAACTACCGCTACAGAACATACCAAACGTTTTACTTACGAACGCCTCATACACCGAAATTGAAAACTTGGTCTGTGTAGCTCCAAACTCTAAAGTTCTATACTCAGCATATCCTCTGCTTTATCACACGTTGTCATAGATAAACTATCCAAGCTCCCTGTTCAAGGTTACTGTCTCCACTTGGGTACTAGACCCTATGTTCTCTCACCTACTCAACGACATTGTTTCAGAAATTATTCCTATCTTCCCTTCTTAGTCAAATTTTCCTGTCTACTAGATCATTCCCAACAGCCTATCAACATGTTCTAAAATATACTCATCTTAGCACATGACAACATTTACCTCTCAATTTCACATTAATCTCCCTTCTGGCTTCTGCCCTTATCTCTCTGCTTCCCTTCAAACAGAACTTGGAAATGTACATTGTCAGTACATGCTGTCTCCAATTCGTCTCCTCGGAATCTCCTCCAATCATCTTTCCACTGCTTTCGTCATGATCACCTGTGAGGTCCATGTTGTTAAATCCAACAGTCAAACCTGAGTCCAAGTCTTACCTGACCTCTTAGCAGCATTTGCGTGGCTGAACTTTCTCTGCTCCCTGAAACACTTTCTTCCCTAGGCTTCCAAGATTATCCTCTCTCTTACTTCTGCTCTGTCTCACTGGCTACTCTTTCTGTCTCCTCTGCTAATTCCTCGTCATCTCCCTGACCTCTATGGATGCAGTGCCTCAGGGATGAATTCCTGGAACATTTTCCCTTCTCTAGATGTACCCCCCAGATGACCTTAGGCAGCCTGTAGCTTTAAATACTATCAATATGCTGCTGATTCCTAAATGTATATACATCTCCACCCAGATCTCTCCCTTGAACTCCAGATTCATATACTCAATTGCCTGCTTGATATCGCCAATGTATGTTTCTCAGGCATATTAAATGTGTATATCCAAAAGAGAATACCCAATTCCCCATCCCCTAAATCTGCGCCTCCTTCAGTTTTCTCCATCTCAGTGAATGGCTTATCAGTTGCTCAGCCAAAACCTTTGGTTTCACCTTGATTCCTCTCTTTCTCTCATGCTGAAACTGCACACCCCAGATGGGACTCGAACCCACAGTCTCTGACTTAAGAGGGGACCCGAACCCACAAATCTCCCAGCTGAAATTGCACACCTGGTGTCAGGACTTAATGAAGCTCATGTTCTTTATGTCTCAGCGCAGAAGGAATTCAGCAAGAGGCAAAGTGATAGGCAAGAAGTAGATTTACTGAGAGAGATACACACTCCATAGACAGAGTGTGGGCCATCTCAGAAGGCAAGAGGTCCTGAAATATGGGGTGGTTAGATTTTATGGGCTGGTAAATTCATAGGCTAATGAGTGGGGGGATTATTCCAACTATTTTGGGGAAGGGGCAGGGATTTCCAGGAATTGGGCCACTGTCCACTTTTTGGCCTTTTATGGTTGGCCTCGAAACTGTCATGGTCCCTGTGGGTGTGTCATTTAGCTAGTGTATTACAACGAGCGTATAATGAGGAAACCGAATCTCCTGCCTTCTTGGGTCTGATCAGTTCTAATCAGTTTATGTCATATCCTCACCAGCTATGTCATACTTTTTTTTTTTTTTTTTTTTTTTTTGCGGTACGCGGGCCTCTCACTGCTGTGGCCTCTCCCGTTGCGGAGCACAGGCTCCGGACGCGCAGGCTCAGCGGCCATGGCTCACGGGCCCAGCCGCTCCGCGGCATGTGGGATCCTCCCGGACCGGGGCACGAACCCGTGTCCCCTGCATCGGCAGGCGGACTCTCAACCACTGCACCACCAGGGAAGCCCCAAAGGCAGTTTTTTAAAGGTAGTGTCCTGTGCCCTTCCCTCCTGTCTCAATATTATCTTGTCAGTCTATTGAGAAATTCTGCTAGCTCTGCCCTCAAAATATATCCAGAATTCCACCACTTCTCACTACCATTATCACATGCCCCTCCTCTGCTTAGCATACCTCCAGCACTGCACTGATTCCTATCTCAGAGAAACATTTCCCACCAGTCTTTACATGAATTACAGGCCCTTCACAATCTTGTCACCCTTATGTCTCTGACTTCATCTTCTATGATTCATCACCTTATTCACTCTGTTCCAGACACACCGGCTTTCTTGCTGTCCCTCAAAGAAACCATACTTACTCCTGCCTCAGGGCCCTTGCACTTGCTGTTTCTTTTGTTTGGACCATTCTTCCCCCATATATCCTCACGACGTGCTCCTTTACTTCCTTGAATTCTCAACTCAAACATTGCTTTATCAGTGAGGCTTTCTTTGACCACTCTTGACTAAACTAGCCAAAACCAAAACCAAAACCTCTGCCCCTTTACACTTTCTACCCCGCCTTCCCTGCTTTATTTTTCTCCATAGAACTCATCACCCTCTGGTGTACTACATATGTACTTGTTTATTTTCCATGGTACCACTCTCCTCACTGAAACATAAGCTCCACAAAGCAGGGACTTTGTCTATTTTATTCACTGCTGCATTACCAGAGCCTAGAACAGTGTCTGGTCCACAGAAAGTATTCAACAAATATGTATTGAACGATTAATGAATTGAATAAATATTTACTGACTAGCTACCATGTGCCCTATTTTAGGTGCTGATGATATAACAGTGAACAAAAAAGTGACATGGCGCCTGTCCTCAGGCCGCTTATATTTTAGTGATAGAGACAAGCAATAGACAAATGAACACGATATAAGATGGCCAGTAGGGATACGGGCTATGAAGAAAATAAATCATTTAAAGAAATAGAGTAGTGGGAGTGTCATTTTTGATAGCATGTGAGGGAAATCCTCTCTGAGGAGGTAGCACTTAACAAAAGCCTTGAATAAAGTACAAGGGTGAGCCCTGCAGAGGCCTGGGGAGAGCAGTTCGGGCAGAGAGTCCAGCAGGTTCAGAGCTCCTGAGGCCAGGCCAGCTTGGCATGACCAAGGAAAAGCAAAGCCAACATGTGGGGTGAAGAGAGAGCAGGAGAGGGTGCCATGGGCAGAGAGGCCATCAGAGGCCAGGTGGGCACTTGGAATTTTTCTCTGGCAAAATAAAGGAAGCCATTGAGCAGGGCAGTCATAGGATCTGATCCCATTTTAAAGAATCACTCTGGTGCTATGTGGAGGCTAGACGGTCGAGGGGTGAGACAGGGCAAAGGGAGACCAGTTAGGAGGTTACTGAAGTAGTAGGTGGGAGTTGAGCTTGGGTGGTAGCAACGAAGGTGGGGAAAATGGTCCGATAGGATTTGCTGATGCATTAGGTATGAAATGGGAGACCAAAAAGATTAAAAAGATGACTCCACGGTTCTGGCCTGAGCCACTGGAAGGATGTCATTTACTGAAATATGGAGGTTTCAGGGAGGAACAGGTTTGGGGAAGATGGTGTTTAAATCAAGATCACCTAAAGAGTGAGATATAGAGAAATGCAAGGCTTGAACACTGGGATGCTAGGGATAATGAGAAGGGGTAGGCAAATAGACTGAGTCTTAATTGCTAAGAAAAATGCAAGAGAGGTGGGACAGGACAGGGCACTGGAAACCAAGGCGGGGTGGGTGTTCAAGAAAGAGGAAGTGGTCCATTATATCAGATAGTGATAAGGACTGAAAACTGATCATTGGGTTGGGCGATGAAAACATAGTTTCAGTAGAGTGGTAGGGGGGTAGAAAGTCTGATTATTTGGGGTTGAAATGGATCTGACAGACTCAGAATCTACTAGTACTGGTTACAGGAATTGGGCAAATTCAACCTCTCTGCCTGTCAGTTTTCACATCTTCCAGTTTATCTTTCTCATAGATGTTTTATAGTAGTCTCCCCTTATTCGTGCTTTCGTTTTCTGTGGTTTCAGTCACCTGCAGTGACTGAATATGTTTAATATTTAAAAATATTAAATGGAAAATTCCAGAAGTAAACTATAAGTTTCCAAATGGCACACCATTGTGAGTATTGTTATGAAATCTCGATCCTTCCTGCCTGGGACTTGAATCATCCTTTTGTCCAGTGTATCCTGCCCATTAGTCACTTAGTATCCGTCTGGGTTGTCAGATTGATTGTCGCAGTATTGCAGCGCTTGTAATCAAGTGACCCTTATTTTATTTAATAATGGCCCCAAAGTCCAAGAGTAGTGATGCTGGCAACTCCAATATGCCAAAGAGAAGCCATAAAGTGCTTTCTTTAAGTGAAAAGGTGAAAGTTCTCAACTTTAATAAGGAAAGAAAAAGGTTTGCTGAGTTTGCTAAGATCTACAGTGGGAATGAATCTTCTGTCTATGAAATTGTGAAAGAAAAGTAAAGTTGTGCTAGTTTTACAGTCACACCTCAAACTGCAGAGGTTACGACCACAGTGCATAAGTGCTTAGTTAAGATGGAAAGGTATTAAATTTGTGGGTGGGAGACATAAACAGAAGAGGTGTTCTGATTGGTGGCAACGTGTTGTGCCAGAAAGCAACGAGCCTATAGGAAGACTTGAGCGAGGAACCCCCTGAAACGAGTGACAGCAGCTACTTCCTGTAAGTCAGGGAACACACTTGGGAACGGGTTTGGACAGGGCGAGAGGGAGCTACAAACTACTGGGTGTTAGATAGGCTACAAGGATGTATTGTACAACACAGGGAATATAGCCAATATTTTGTAATAACTGTAAAATGGAATATAACCTTTTAAATTATATAAAAATTTAAATAAACTGCAACAACAAAAAAGGAACTGTCATTGTAGAATCCACAAAAATAAATAATTACTGGAGAGATCAAGTCTGTTGATGAAGAAGCCACTGCCACATTTCCGGCAGAGTTGAAGAAATTGATTAAGGAAAGAGACCACATTCACATAACTTTTATCACAGTTGACCCTTGAACAACATGGGTTTGAAATGCACTTAAATGTGGGGTTTTTTTTCAATAAATACATACTACAGTACAGAATCCACAGATGTGGACACAGAGGGCCCACGGTAAAGTTACAGCGGGTTTTCCACTGTACAGGGGTCAGTGCTTCTAACCCCGAGTTGTTCAAGCTGTATGTATAGTGTTATAACTGTTCTGGTTTATCATTAGTTGTTGTTAATCTCTTACTGTGCCTAATTCATAAATTAACATTATCATAGGTGTGAATATATAAGAAAACACATAGTATATGTTGGTATATATAGGGTTGGGTTCTATCCATGGTTTCAGGCATTCACTGGGGGTCTTGGAATGACCCAGAGATAAAGGGAGCACTATTGTACAGATTAAGTAAGAATTCATAAATTCTTGAACTATATGCAAAATCAACCCTAATATTTTAGTGTTATCATGTTTAATGATACATATGTTTTTAAAAATGGAAAAGAAACAAATATGTATTGAAGGCTTACTATAAGACAAGCACTTTGCATGTTTGATCTTTTAGTTAATTTTGACTAGCTCAAATATAAACACACTGAAGCGTTGTGGCCTTTTCCTTAAAAAGACCAAATAGAAGTCACAGAGAAAATGACTCATTTAATTTTCTGTATGGGATCCTAAACATTTCTCTTTTATTATTATTGAAATAATCGGTGCTGAAAATCTTTCTAAAAGGATTTATGTCTGACTGAAATCTAGACCTTTGATATTCACTTTAGAGAAAGAAAACACCTACTTAATAACATTTTTCAAATAAGACAACTTTGTGGGTTTTTTTCCCTCAAAAAACAAACAAACACAAAAACTAGAGTTTCTTTCAAAGATATATTGCCCAATCTAGCTATGTACACGTACCACCCAGTATCAACTTGTATACTTGTTTCTGTGGTTCTGTGGGGTTTGCCCTGTTACTCTGTAATACTGTGTTTTCTAGTTAAAGTCCTTCCTCAGCCTCAGGCCGTCTTCCCTGCCTTTTCTGAGAGGGAGGGCCCCCCAGCCCCTAGGAGATCTACCTTGCCAACCACCCTCTTCAGGGTTCAGAGGCTGTGCTTTATTTTTTAAAAACAGCCTCTCCCACACAGACCCGGTGACTTCAGAGGTGGGAAATCACCCACGCATGGGCAGACTCTCTGAGTCCGGCCTTGCACAGCTGCACGGTGTAGTGGGAAGGGCACCGGCCTGGACGCCAGGTGATCCAGCTTCTAATTCCAGCCCCAGAGGGGACCTCCGGCGTCTGGGGAGGTGTCCCCGAGTGAAACACATGGGCCAGGAGCCCTGTCAAGTTCTCGCTGTCCCTATTCCTCAGATGACAACGCTAACACATGGAGATGGGAAAAGTATAACGATGGATTCCTCTGAGGCTGTCAGAGGAGAACAGAGTGGATATTGAGGATAATTCATTGATTTCTTGTGGCGAAGAAAATTGTACATGGTGAATAAAAGTCCACCTACTCGTGTACAGATTCACACTAAGGCAGTCTAGGGAAGAGAAATAGCAGCTTGGTACGAACGAGATTTTTCTTTCCATAAAACCAAATAGTGGAAATTTCAGGCATTTCTCAGAAATGCTGGTAATTAGATTTCTTGAGTCATTTTCAAAGCGGTTATATCTCTTAGGCCTGGGATTAGTGGGTAATTTCTATTTCCTCTTTTATCTTTTTATGTGTTCTCTGAATCTTTTACTAATATGTATTAATTCTGTTATTAGAATAGGTATTTTTTTAAAAAAAGAAAAAGAAGTAAATGGCTTAACGGTGCTAATGGACGAAAAGAAGAGGGAAGAACCTTAAAAACTAATAATGATGAAACTGACATTTACTGAGTGTCCTCTATTATCTACTGGGTAGTAACTGGCTCATTTACTTCCTCTCAACTCTGAAGAAGCTATTATTATCCCCATTTTACATACAAGAAAAACAAAGCAGAGGGGGTCAAATAACTCTTCTAAAGTCACAGAGCTGGTAAATGCAGTCACTGGGACTCACTTCACCTAGATGGTCCAACATCAGGGCCTCTTGCCATTTTATCACCCTGCTGTACTGCCTCCTAAATATTCTAAAATAAACTTTAAATAATAAATACATAAATAAATAAATTTTGCTGTGGGTGACCAGTTCTGTGCTAGGGTTAGTTGTACAGACAAGTACTGGTCTATGTAGTGTTCAAATAAACAAGGAGGCTGTTACCCTGAGGGGGTCCTAATGCCTTAGAGGCGTAAACAGACCCAAACCCGAGCCTGTAAATACCTCACGGTGAAGAAAGCCGAAACTCAGGACTGCCAATCACAAACAGCCAAGCGGTTTTTCCCATATAAGGCAAGCACTTAAGCTATAGCCAATCAAATAATTTCCTTGCTTTGCATCCACCTTCTCTCGTAAGTCTTTCCCCTAGCTCCTATTGGTGGAGTGCTCCTAACGACTTCCAGTTTGGCATTGCCTGATTCCAACTGATTTCTGCTCAAATAAACTCTTAAAATGTTTTATATGCCTCCGTTTGTCTTTTAACAGCTGACATCCGGGTCATTTTGTGTAGGCACCTCAAAGAGAGTTGAAAGAAGGTGATTCAAATGGCTTGGGGAATGTTTGGGAACACAGGAGCTGCCTCTCAGCTTTTTAAAATATTTTTTTCTTTTCTTTTTCTTTTCTTTTTTTGGCTGTGCCAGACAGAGTTCCCCAACCATGGATTGCACCCAGGCCTCAGCTGTGAGAGCCCGGAATCCTAACCACTAGGCCACTAGGGAACTCCCAAAAAATAAATTTTAAAAAAGGCACTATCTATCCATGGGACAAGATTCCACCAGCACAGCAAACAGTCAAGGAGAAACAGCAAAGCTGTCAAGGAGAAACCACACAGCAGAGGGAGGCCTCATCACCACAGTCTCATTTCCTGTAAACAACACGGCCCCTGTGTCCTGCTCACAGCCAGGAATGGCAGCTCCTTTAGGGCTGGCGAATGTGGGTCTTCTTTCTCCTCTCATCCTCCACCTCCTGACGTTTCAGCCTGCTGTCCTCCTGTGGCTGGATCCATTCCACTGCATATCACATTTCAGGGAACTGGATCACAGAAGCGGTTTCAGGCCTCAGAACTGAGGAAAGGCCTCAAGCTCAATAAACATTAGCTGGATGAATAAATAATGCCTATAGGTGTGGTCCTTCTGAATCAGTAATTTCACCTAATATCCCAGGGTGGGGAAGGACACAGGACAGCAAGATACAAGAAAGACTACCTACACTAACCAATCATGTTCTGATTGTGGTGGGGTGGGGTGGAGCTTAGGGGGGCAGCAGCATGGATCACTGGCAACTGCAAATAGGCAAACCTGGATTCAAACCCTGACTTTGCTCCTTGCTTAGCGTAGGACTTCAATTTCTTTTCTTGAGTCTCATTCGATAGGCCTATTTAAAATGCCTGACTTTCAGGGATGCTACAGTTTGGGCATGAGAAGGGAGTCTACTCAGGCTCTTTCTTGGTCCTTGCTTTCATTCCCCCTCCAAAGAGGAGACCGCAATCTGATGGGTTAGGGATTGCGCCACAGGAGAGAGGGGCTCTCTCCCTTTCTTCTTTATCTTGTCTGAAGGTCAGCATGGAAGGAGACCCACCACCCCACCCCTGACACACACACACACACACACACACACACACACACACATTGTTTTTCTCTTAGCCCTCTCTTCTCTTTCTTTTTTTAAAAAAATTTTGTAAAAAATATTTATTTATTTGGCTGTGTTATGTCTTAGTTGAGGCACACAGGATCTTCCGTTGTGGCGCGCTGGCTTCTCTCTAGTTGTGGCATGTGTGGGCTCAGTAGTTGCAGCACGCGAGCTTTGTTGCTCGACCAGGGAGCGAACCCGTGTCCCCTGCATTGGAAGGTGGATTCTTAACCGCTGGACCACCAGGGAAGTCTCCTCTCTTCTCTTTCTTGTGTGCATGCTGTAAGTGGTAAGTGGTCAGATCTCTCTCTGCTTCTTCCTTCCAGGTGGCCTAAGTGGCAGAGAAAATGGTTCCCATTTCCTTCTGGAGAAAAGACCTGTCCAACCTGTTCTCTTTTCCTTCTGGCATCTCTTCACTTCAACTTCCTGTCTCCCATGTGACCAACTGGTCGTTACATCTGGGTTAAGGCTTAAGGAGAAGGCAGGGTCTAATGGGGTCACTATTGCTGGAGTTCCCTGCCCCAGGATTTCACTTACGAGCCCAGCAACAATAAAAGGTTAACACAGCCAGATCGAAATTTGATCACACATATCTCAGACGTGCAAAGAAAATGTTGGAGATGGAGCTTAAAATCACCAGTGAAAGTATCTCACTCTTCTAATGAAAGATAGTATTATCCCAGGTAACAACTCTCTATCAGAGCTGTTTCTCTCCCTTTTTTCCATTCCTCCTGGAGACGGTGTCTAAAGGGAAGATGTTACAAAGTTCAGGCACCCCATGATGGCTCTTCTCCTCTGGATTGTCACCAACCTGTGTTGCAAGGATGCTAGTCTGGTCTTGCCCTCGAGCTGCCAATCCTAAGGTCTGCTCTCCTGGTTCTGCTCCTTCCCCCACTCCTGTGGCTGGCAGGAACTTTTCTTGCATCATATCTGCCTCCTCACCAAGAAGAAATCTATGAACACCTACTTCCCAGAACTGTACTAGCAGAATGGCTCCTGGGGAAACATAATTTATGGGATAGAAGAAAACACATACATACACCCCACATACATAATCTTTGTCACATTGCTTTCCTTTATCATCGTCTGTTGTCTGAATATGACCTTTGGGAATCTTGTAGGGAAAGACACCTGGAATTTCGGATTATTCCCCAAACTTCATGAAATCAAGCTCTTACAAATAATTTCTAGTATTATTTCTACATACGGCTCGATTTCCCATTATACTCTTTTTTATGTTCTCCCTATATACCCCCAGTAGAACATTCAGGGATTTTCTGTTTTGCTTGCTACTGTAACTGCAGCATCTAAAATAGCACATGGGGCTTCCCTGGTGGCGCAGTGGTTGAGAGTCCGCCTGCCGATGCAGGGGACACGGGTTTGTGCCCCGGTCCGGGAGGATCCCACATGCCGCGGAGCGGCTGAGCCCGTGAGCCATGGCCGCTGAGCCTGCGCATCCGGAGCCTGTGCTCCGCAATGGGAGAGGCCACAGCAGTGAGAGGCCCGCGTACCGCAAAAAATTAAAAAAATAATAATAATAAAATAAAATAGCACATGGCACAGGATAGGTGCTCAATAAATATTTGTTGAATGACTGAATGGTCCATCACATCTTCTGTGTGTGGATTTATTCAGTCCAACTCTCAGGGCAATCTTACTTCCCTTCTCTCCGGGTCTTTGCAGAGTGGCACCCAGGAGCTTGCGTGCTGCCCAGGGCAGGCACCAGCTTGGAGGTGGTAGTTGAAGCAGTGGGTCTTGGTGAGGTTCCTCGGGAAGAGCAAAAAAGAACGCACATGGGGGCCGAGATTGGCCCTAGAGCAGCAGTTCTCAAACTTTTAAATCTCAGAACCCCTCTACACTTTTAAAAATTGTTGAGGACTCCACGCAGCTCTCCTTACATGGGTTATGTCAATATTACTTGTATTAAAATTAACACAAAAAATTTGAAATATTTATTAATTTATTTAAAATGAAAATACTCCATGTTAGCATAAGTAATATTTTTATTTAAAACAGCTATTTTTTCTTTTTTTTCCTTTTTTTGTTGAAGTATAGTTGATTTACAATATTGTGTTACTTTCAGGTGTACAGCACAGTGATTCATATATATATATATATATATATATACATAGCATAGTTCCCTGTGTTATACGGTAGGCCCTTGTTGATTATTTTATATACAGTAGTATGTATAAAGCACAGCTATATTTCCAAAAGAAAATTTACCGAGAAGAGTGGCATTTACTTTTTTTGCAAGTCCGTTGTGTCTGGCTTAATAGAAGGCAGCTGGATTCTCAAATCTGCTCCTCTGTTCAATATGTTGCGATATGTTTTGGTTGAAATCTGGCCTCACACTGACATGTAGCTAGGAAAGGGAAGATCTTGGGGACTTCAGGGGTTTCTGACCTCATTCTGAAAACTGCTGTCCTAAAGGGACAGTTGCTGCAGCAATAATGACCGTCTCTGTCACAGAGCCCCAGCCCTACAGAAACTCTAGATCCTGCTGTAAAAACAGAATCCCCATTTCTCACCTTCCCTGCCTCCCGTTTCTTGGCTTAGGATTGCACATTTCTTCAGTCATGTATAAGACACCTGGCAGCCTGGAGCAGGAAAGTTAGCTAAGATGTAAGTTCCTGAGGGAGGGTTCTGGTCTTGGAAGAAGGGCGTGGACTAGACATCCTAGAAAGGGGGTGAGGGAAAGAAAACATACCATCCTTCTTCAGCGAGAAAGGAAGTTCAGGCACATTTATGAACAAAGATGACTCAGTGCCTGGGCTGAAAGAAGGAAACAAACAATGACGCCCAACCTGCTGGGCATATGTGGAAGGAGCTGGTTCTCAGAAGGGAAGGAACTGGTGTTATAACATAATTGTCTTTCTACATCTCTAGTATCTTCCTGGGCCTGGCTGGCAGGCTGGCTCTCAACCACTGCGCCACCAGGGAAGCCCCTGACTTTTAACTTTTGATCACTTAAAAATCATTAACTCACACAAATCAGGTCATTGTCCTGCTATCATTATTTCATTTTTTAAATTTACTTTTATTTTATTTTATTTACTAGATTGTATTTAGTTCCACTTCTCACTGTGGACAGTTCCCTGCAAACACAAAAATATCAAAGATCCTGGTTTTCTTGATTGCTGGTGTCATTTTTTGACTTACCTATTTATAGTGCAATAATTTTGAAAAACTAATTTTTCTAAACCAAACATGGATAGATGGTTAAAAACAGAAAGTTTGAAGTATATTCTCAAAACAGGTAAAAGAAGAAAAGGCAAAAAAGAAAAGGGGGGGGCAGGGGGAATCAGAATAACCTAAAATCACAAAAGGTTGAAATAGACATGTCATTTCTTGTCCCCGGGGCACCCCGAGATGAATTTGATAGGAAAGTAGATGACAAACAGCACTTGTACAGCTGTAACTACTGAATCATTAGGAAGGAACATAGGGTATTCTTAGATGCTTATTAAAATATGGGTTTAACCTGCAGTGAGTGTGCACAAACAAGGACCTTGATTTTTTTCTGTTTGAGAATACGCTGACCAAAAAAATGGCAAGAGATTTTGCTTCTGCAGTCATATTTAAAAACCAATAATGGGGCTTCCCTGGTGGCGCAGTGGTTGAGAGTCAGCCTGCCGATGCAGGGGACACAGGTTTGTGCCCCGGTCTGTGAAGATCCCACATGCCGCGGAGCGGCTGGGCCCGTGAGCCATGGCCGCTGAGCCTGCACGTCCGGAGCCTGTGCTCCACAATGGGAGAGGCCACAACAGTGAGAGGCCTGCATACAGCCAAAAAAAAAAAAAAAAAAACAATAATGTATATCTGATAAAGGCCTAGTATCTGAATATATAAAGAATACTTACAACTCAACAACAAAAAGTCTTATTTAAAAATGGGCAAAGGACTTAAATAGACATCCAAAGAAGACATGTAAATGACTAATAAGCACATGAAAAGATGCTCAACATCATCAGTCCTTAGGAAATGCAAATCAAAACCACACCCACTAGGATGGATATAATCACAAAAACAAACAAATAAACAAACAAAAACCCAGAAAACAAGTGCTGGTGAAAATGGAAACTGGGAAATGGAAAACAGAAATTGGAGGACTCTTTCATTGCTAGTGGGAATGTAAAATGGTGCATCCCCTGTGGCAAACAGTTTGGTGGTTCTCCAATAAACGTATGATTACCATGTAACTCAGCAAACCCACTCCTGGGTATATACCCCAAAGAACTGAAAACAGGTGCTCAAACAAAAACTTGTACACAAATGTTCATAGCAGAACTATTCACAATAGCCAAAAGATGGAAACAACCCAGATGTCCATCAACTGATGGCTCGATAAACAAGAAGTGGTATATCCATACAATGGAATAGTATTTGGCTTTAAAAAGGGATAAAATACTTTTATGCTACAACATGGATAATGCTACATGGATATGCTACATAGATATGCTACACCATGGATAAGCCTTGAAAATACTATGTTCAGTGAAAAAAAAGGCAGAAACAAAAGGCCACATTTATATGAAACGTTCAGAAAAAGCAAGTCCATAGAAGCAGAAAGCAGATCGGTGATTACCAGAGGTGACGGGAGGGGGAAATGAAGAGTGGTTGCTTAATGGGTAAGGAGTTTTCTTCCAAGATGATAAAAATGTTCTGGACCTAGACAATGGTGATGGTTGCACAACACTGTGTACTAAATGTCACTGAATTGTATACTTTAAAATGGTTAAAGTGGTAAATTTTATGTTATGTATATTTTACCACAATTTAAAAAATAATGCAAACTTTCAAGGAAAAGCATATTAATTTTTTTTTTTTTTTTGCGGTACGCGGGCCTCTCACTGTTGTGGCCTCTCCCGTTGCGGAGCACAGGCTCCGGACGCGCAGGCTCAGTGGCCATGGCTCACGGGCCCAGCCGCTCTGCGGCATGTGGGATCTTCCCAGACCGGGGCACGAACCCTTGTCCCCTGCATTGGCAGGCGGACTCTCAACCACTGCGCCACCAGGGAAGCCCCATATTAATTTTTTTGAGACTTAAAAGCCACAGCAGAAATCTATTTAGTAGAAAGGACAAACAAATTACAAATTGCTTGAAGACCCCCAGAAAATTGATTGGGCCAAGAGTGAATAGCAAATACAGCAGGCTGGGTCACTCCAAGCCCTTTCTTGGGAATTTGGAAGAGGAATTCCCATGGCTGACTTGGCCACTGGACAGGAAAGCAGTACTCTGTGAGTTACTAGGTTGTGTTGATGCTTGGTTAGTTTTCCATAGATTCCTTGAGCTTGGCATTCTTAGAGTAATCCTGTTTTGCTTGAGTTAGCTTGTATGGTTTCTTTTCCTTGAAACCAAACATCTGGGACTTCCCAGGCTGCGCAGTGTTGGGAATCCCCCTGCCAATGCAGGGGACACGTGTTCAATCCCTCGTCCAGGAAGATCCCACATGCCGCGGAGCAACTAAGCCCGTGTGCTACAACTACGGAGCCTGCGCTCTAGAGCCCGAGAGCCACAACTACTGAGCCTGTGTGCCACAACTACTGAAGCCTGCTCATCTAGAGCCTGTGCTCTGCCACAAGAAGCCACCGCAATGAGAAGCCCAAGAACCACACAGAAGAATAGCCCCCGCTCACCACAACTAGAGAAAGCCCATGCAGCAACGAAGACCCAACGCAGCCAAAAATAAATAAATTAATTAATTTAGTTATTTATTTTTAAAAAAAAGAAAGAAAGAAACCAAACATCTAATCCTATATATAAGACATTTAGTAATTAGCTATTTTAGGACATTTAGGTAATGTAATACTACCAATTATACTAGGTTCCTATTTCTGCCCTAATAAATTATCACAAATTTAGTGGCTTAAATCAATAGAAATTTATTCTCTCAGAGTTCTGGAGGCCAGAAGTCCAAAAGACAGGGTCAGGCTCCCTTTGGACATTTGTCATTGCATTTAGGACCCACCCAGATAATCCAGGATGACGTCTGCCTCTCTAGATCTGTAACAATAACATCTGTAAAGACCCTTATTCCATATAAGGTAAGATTTACAGGTTCTAGGGAATAGGATATGGACATATCTTTGGAGGGCATCATCCAACCCACTACACCCGTATATAATGTAATATATAATAAAATAACGTCACAGTGAAAGATATGCCCATTTTGAAGCCTGCTGATACATGTTGGCAATATGTATCAGTATTTAATATTCCTGACATTGCTCAAAATGTTTTTTGGAACTTTTCATTCGGCGTTGCCCTTAGAAATTGAGTCAGATTCTTTAGAAAATAATAATGGCTATGATAGAATCACCAGTATTCGTACAGTGTAACAAGCACTTTCACATCCTTGGGACTTCATAATGACCCTGTAATAATGTAGGTAGATCCAACCAGTGGAAGCATTTTGTTTGCTTCTGGCCAAACTCAGTGCCTTATTTTCTTAAAGATCAAACTTTGGAGTAAACGCGGGAATGAGAAGGACAATTGACATTGGACAAACTAAATTTTGGAAAAACCCAAGTCCTTCTAAACTTTCTTTTCTCCTTGCTCCATATCATATCAGTAACGCAAATCCTGTCAGCTCCACCTGGAGTATTTCTCATATATCCAATCCCTTCCACTCCCACCCAAGGTGCCTTAGTTCCCTCAGACTAAAGGAAATACTTTAACTGATATTTTAATAGCCAGATGAGATGCTGCCCGACTCATGAGTCATTTAATAAAGCCAATTAGACCTTCAAATTTATTCAGTCGATTTTTGGTTTTTAACACGCCAAATAGCAGGAGATTGGGCTTGACATATATACACTAATATGTATAAAATGGATAACTAATAAGAACCTGCTGTATTAAAAAAATAAATAAAATTTAAAAATTAAAAGAAAACACCAAATAGCAATAGAATACAATTTAAATACTTATCAATTAAAATATTTTCTAAGTAGTCTTCTTGCCTTTCAGTTTTGGGTGTCGTGGCTCTCTTTTTTTTTTTTTCGGCCCTCTCAAACCCCTCCAAAATATACTCTCCCACACGTAGCATCTCTACTCCCCCACTTTCTAGGGGTACCCACAGCACAGACAATGAATTCAAAATTCCTCAGCAGAGCCCTGAGTGCCCCTTTCAGTTGACCTCCATCTAAATTTCCAATTTCTCTGGATTATTTTGTTTCCTACCCATGCTTGCCCTGCATACTCATGCCTCTGTGCCTTTGCTTTAATATCGAAATCCTGTAGGTTTACTTTAAAAAAAAAATGCTATTTCTTTAAAATAAGTATAAGGCCTTAAATGAAATCAGCCTTACTCTACCCACCCTTTGCTTCCTGTCCACGCTTCCTCCCGGCACCTCCCCCCAACCTTCTAACACTCTTATCCGTTCTTTTAGTATTAACCTTCATATTTTAAAATAAAATGCCAATAATGACATATTTGTTTTTTTGGTTGAATACAAACTGATGACTTTCTACTACAAAGAAGAGGTTTTCGCTCTGTTATCACCCAGATCCCAACTATACATATATACTTACACATATACATATATACATATACTCTCCTTCCCCATCCTCCTAATATAGTTATAAGTATGGATTCTGTTGCTATTTGGTGTGTTAAAAAACAAAAGTCAACTGAATAAGTCTGAAGGTCTAATTGGCTTTATTAAATGACTCATGAGTCAGGCAGCGTCTCATCTGGCAAGCAGAGAGGAGTTGTGCAAAATGGAAGGTTTCTATAGCAGAAAGAGGGTTGGACAAGGAAACTACAAGAGCAGATTATTTCAGGGAAGGTCACCTTCCCTAAGGGGAAGGCAGGGGGTTTTAGGCAGATTACCTCACTAGTGCCAACCAGGAAATTTCAGACTTAATGGTTTTAAAACCTTCCAGGAGAGGCTAAAACAGCAATTATTGAATAGGTTAGGTATTAAGTCTTGGTGTGACTTAGCACAGTGACTGCTGTTTGAGGCCTGTTGTTTCTTTTTAACAGGCGTTGACATGTAACCAGTTTTACTATAAATATATTCTTTCTTGGGCTTTTTCCTCTTCTTTGGAATCAATAATTGCCTTGCTCTTTCCTAGACTTTATTTTCCTTGCTTCATTTTCCATTTACCCAGCATTCATTGGTCCCCAAGCTCTCTGCCAAAGGTGTACATCTCTTCTCAGTTCCTTCAGACATATTGAGGATTCTATCAATTTCATCTTTTTCTTGGAACTCCTCTCCTCCCCCCAGAGTCATCCAGCTTCCTGCTGCAGGCTGAGCTGGTTGCCCTCTAGGCCACAGTACAGCTATTGTCCTGAGCTCACCTTTCACCCATATCCTGAAAATTCCTTCTACTCCTCTCCTGTGGGCTCTCATGTTTCCTAGTTCCCATGTCTTCCTCTTTCTTGGTTTACTCTCTTTAATGAAGTGCCTCTTCTAGTAGCTTCCTGAGGGGAAAAAAATGCATGGGAGAAATTTCATGAGTTGTTTTGTGTTTGAAAGATTTTTATTGTGACCTTAGGTTTGATTGATAGTTTGACAGGTATCTTAGTTCAGGTTGCTATAACCAAGTGCCATAGACTGGGTGGCTTATAAATAACAGAAGTTTATTTCTAACAGTTCTGGAGGCTGGAAGTCCAATCAATATCAGGGTGCCAGCCTGGCTGGGTTCTAGGGAAAGCCCTCTTCTGAGTTACAGACTGCAGACTTCTCATTGTGTCCTCACCTGGTAGAGAGCAAAGAGAAGGAAGCAAGCTCTCTCAGAACAGTTACAAGGGCACTAATCCCATTCATGAGAGCTCCACGCTCATGACCGAATCACCCCCCAAAGGCCCCAATTCTTAATATCATCAGGGAAGTAGGGTGTTAACATATGAATTTTGGAGGGACACAAACAGGAGGAAACAGACTTCAGAGTTGTAATTCATTTATCCTTGGAATTTCATTGTTCCATTGTCTTCTAGCTTCAAGCTGATATTTCAGATACTATTCTAATCTTGTTGCTTTGTATGTGACCTGTTTTTCCCTTAGAAAGAATTTAATAATCATGCCTCTTTTTTTCTTCATGTAGGCCTATTTTCATCCATTATACTGAGCACTCAGTGGGCCATTTCAACCTGCACATTAATGTTCTCTAGTTCTCAGAAATTTGTGTGGTTTATTTGTTAATTTCCTTCTCTCCATTTGCCTTGTTTTATCTTTCTGGAATTCTTATTTCGAATACTGGGCCTCCTGGAATACTGGCCTCTAACTCTCTTTTATTTTCTATTTTTCAGACTCTTCAAATTTAGATTTTACTTTCTGGGAGATTGCCTTAAATTTACCTTTTATTTTTTTCAACTGGAATTTTTATTTTTGCCATGGTATTTTACACTTTCAATAGCTCTTTTAAAATTCTATTTCCTTGGGACTTCCCTGGTGGTGTGGTGCAGTGGTTAAGAATCTGCCTGCCAATGCAGAGGACACGGGCTCGAGCCCTCGTCTGGGAAGATCCCACATGCAGTGGAGCAGCTAAGCTCGTGCACCACAACTACTGAACCTGCACTCTAGAGCCTGTGCGCCACAACTACTGAGCCTGTGCTCTAGAGCCCGTGTGCCATAACTACTGAGGCCACGTGCCACAACTACTGAAGCCTGTGTGCCTAGAGCCCATGCTCCACAACAAAGAGAAGCAACAGCAATGAGAAGCACGTGCACCGCAACAAAGAGTAGCCCCTGCTCGACGCAAATAGAGAAAGCCCACGCGGAGCAACGAAGACCCAACGCAGCCAAAAATAAATAAATTTATTTTTTAAAAATTCAATTTCCTTTTTATAGCATCTCGTTTTTGTTTCATGGGTGTACTATACTCCTAACACTCTGAGGCTATTAATTAGAGGGGCTTTTTAAAACTTTCTCCTACTCTGTGTCCTGCAAGTTCCTTTTATTCCTGTTTGTTTGTCTGGTGATCCTTGCCTGACTGCTTACACTTTAGGGTACAGAAATAAGAAGCTGATGGTAAACTCTGTGTGCATGGCATGTATTATTGGCTACTGGGCATCACTATGGGATGATCTGGCTGGGCTATATCTTAAAGAATCCCTGATGTCAATATTTAAGCTAATCACATGATATGCACTTGTGGTACATGTAGAATGACTGTAATATGCTAACTTACTCATTAGGCCAAAATATCACTCGCACCTCTCCTGCAACTCAAAAAGCTAATGACATCATGTTAGATTATAGCAATGAGTCATATCTGACTGCGAGTCATAATCAATATCTCAGAGAAAACCAGGCAAAATATCAATATCACAGCTTCATTCTGAGCGTCTTTGTGCTTTTCTTTGGCTCTGCAATCCAAACATTGTTTTGGTCTTTCTCTGTGTGTTCAGGAATGTTAAAAAAAATGATATAACTCAGGGAATGTCAATTTCATCTTCTTATACTAATCTTAAATTTCCAAGGATAAAATAGGACACAGTAAAGATAACTCAGGCAATGTTGATTTGGTTGTTTTGGACAAATCCTAAATCTTTATGGATATTATAAGGACATGGAAAATCTTCTTTCTTAGGAAAAATTAATAGAAAAATCATTGGCCAAACCTCATTTTTCTTTTTGTGTTCTGGGGTTACAAACTACAGAAAAAAACTCTATATAGTTCCACTTAGACTTGAAAATCATAAGCATTTCTCTAAAACAAAGATTCATTTTGGAACCTTTTACCATCACATAGTTGAAAGAGCCCTAGGGTCTGAAATTCTACTTTATCATATCACCCTAAATTCAAATACCATAAAAATTAGGGCATTGCACTATTTTGTAGAAATGAGATATGCTATTTTCTTTGTGGTTATAAAGTAGAAGTATATCAATAAGTCAATAAAAATGTGCCAATATTCTAGAATGCATTCTGTCACACACACACACACACAAATGGCATGAAATTTTTGATGACTTGATCTGGAGTAGTTGCAAGTAAGGCTGGGCCTGGATGTCCCAAGTTTTACAAGTAGCTTAAATCATGACACAGCAATAACTCTCCAGAGTTACAAAACATTGTAGGGCTTCCCTGGTGGCGCAGTGGTTGAGAGTCCGCCTGCCGATGCAGGGGACGCGGGTTCGTGCCCCGGTCCGGGAAGATCCCACATGCCGCGGAGCGGCTGGGCCCGTGAGCCATGGCCGCTGAGCCTGCGCGTCCGGAGCCTGTGCTCCGCAACGGGAGAGGCCACAGGAGTGAGAGGCCCGCGTACCAAAAAAAAAAAAAAAAATTGTAGAGCAGGAATTATCCTTTATTTCCATGCTCTGAGTGTTTAAGGGAAAGGAGGTGAAATAAGGATGATGATAAGAACGGTAGAAAAAACCAGAAAGATTAAAAGGGGAGTAAGTCATGAGACAAAGCAGACAGACTAAGACGTCAAAGTTAATGAGGTGTTTACAGAAATGATGACTGATGAGACACCTAAGGATTATACATGAGGGCACAACTGCAGTTTGGGTGAGGGATTAAAAATTTAAGATTATGTTAGGTAGAAAACTAAATTTTTTTACAATGGAATAAACGTGTTCAATGATTCTGTAGTATTTGAATTAAATTAGAATTTAAAAAAAAAAAAAAAAACCAGACTCAGGACTTTAATTTTTTTTTTTGGCCAAGTCGTGTGGCTTGCAGGATCTTAGTTCCCTGACCAGGATTGAACCCAGGCCACGGCAGAGAAAAACGCACAGTCCTAACCACTGGGCAGCCAGGGAATTCCCAACTTGTGACTTTGAAAAGAAATGTCTTCCAAAGTTGTCAAAAAAAAAAAAAAAAAGGTCTAACAGTGATACTATCATAATCCCAAACTGTACTCATGCAGAACAATCTGATATCCATTCCTGATGCCCAGATTTCGCCTCTAATATTTTTCTTCATTTAAAGGAACTAAGATTCCTTATAAAATAGCTCATTCCACGCTTTGGGTCAGAGAAAGATGAGGATAATCTGGAACATCTTGTGTATGCAAAGCAAGAATGTTTTCAAAAATGTTTGGGAGAAGTGCTGAAGAGACAATAGAACCATCCTAAAAGGCGTTTTACTGGCCAAGCTCTAAAGATTTGAGCAAAAAAGGGAAAATAATTATCGATCATCAAAACTATGTTAATGTATGAAAGTTCATAATGATTCTCCAAAGGAAAAAGTTTGCAATTTACTAATAGGTAGTTTGGCCATAAAAGATAGTGAATGTGATAATATAGATATGTTAATTTTTTTAAAGTACAGAGAATTGTATGTATGGGGTTTTATAAAAATCGAAACCATATATTAGCTTATAAAGTACAAACACGCCTTTTCTCTAATTGTGAAAGTAGAGAGGGATGAATGGAGGAATTGGGAATCTGCCAAGCAGCCCTGGAGAAAATTATTAACTATACCAACAACAGAAAGAACTCCTTCACATTATTTGCCACACAAAACAACCAGGTAGAAAGGAGATCCAACATTTTGGTTGCAAAATGACCAAATGGAGAATTCAGTGGTGTGTTTCACAGCAGTGAAAACGTGCAGTCCTAACCACTGGACCACCAGGGAATTCCTGACTTGTGACTTTAAAAAGAAATGTCTTCCAAAGTTTTCAAAAAAAAAAAAAAGAAAGATGATGATTTGCCAAATGTCCTGAGGAAAACAGAAGACAGTTAATAATGTAGATTCCACCCCTGTCTCATGAAAGATGAAACCTTTTAATAGTCATATTTATCATAATTAATGAATGAGACAAAATCAGTTTCCAAAAATGAACAGTCTAGATCAATCAATATATAATGTTAAGAAACTGGGTTCTGTAAGGTGGCCAAGTGAAACAAAAAACATTTCAGGAGAGGCAATAGGTTGCATTCTATGAGTGGTAAGGATTTTTAAAGTTCTAACAGTGTATAAAAGGAGAGCCAGGCAGAAGGCACAACCAGGCCTGTGACCCCAACTAAGATTCAATTGGTTGAAACCTCAGCTGGTCTAAATAACATGCTTTTTCCTTTGGTTTCATATCTAGGATGAAATAGTATCAAGTATCCATAATATTATTGTACCCCAGGGCTGCCACTAGTTCTTCTGAAACCTTTGTAGCAATAAGAAAAAGAGATCCCTTCCTCCAGGTGGCCCCAGCCCCTGGGACAACAGCTTTCAAGAGCAGACTTAGAGTTGTATTTCAGCACCCCCTCATCCCTTCAGCCAGTCACCCTTGTGCAAAGCACAGCCTGCAAAGGCTTGCTGTCCTTCTTAGGAAGGTTTAAGAAATAAACACGTGGTAAAATTACTGCAACCCCAGAAAGGTATAATGAAGGAGGATAGGGATAATGAAGGCAACAATTTCGACCTACAGTAATAATACTTCACAAGCAATTTAAGTGTCAGTATAAATTTTGTGAAAATTTGTGCATATTTTGTTTGCTTTAAATATAAACCTTGGGACTTCCCTGGTGGTCCAGTGGTTAAGACTCCTCGCTCCCAATGCAGGGGGCCCAGGTTCTAGTTCGTGGTCAGGGAACTAGATCCCACATGCCGCAACTAAGAGCCTGCATGCAGCAACGAAGACCTGGCGCTGCCAAATAAATAAATATTTAAAAAAGTAAACCTTAAATTTCAAATAAACTTTTCAGGGTATGTTGATAAAATAAGGTTTGTGATCAAGGCTTAAATGTCAGGGAAATTTTTATTCATTAAGTGTAAACATTGTGATTTCATGGTTATGTTCAATGTTTAGAGGAATATTATTTCATAGATTTGAAAGAGTAATAATTTGAGAATTAAGCAAAGTATAAATTGGAGTAAGTGTTCCTCTTTTCATACACGTGTCCTTTTGAGCTTAGATGTTCAAGATCTAAGCAACAATAGGCAGAGGAAATGGAAACAAAGTAACAGTGAAGGGGGAAGAAGGACATTCAGAGCAGGAGAGAAAGATGATATTCAAGGTAGAGAGAGGGAGAGGATGAGGGCAGAAGTGAAATGTGAGAGAGACAAAGGTAGACAGAAGAGAGGGCAGAGGAACTCAGAGGGCTCTGGAATGTCAATGCAGGTAAACTGCTTATTTCACAAATGGGGGGACTTCCCTGGCAGCCCAGTGGTTAAGACTCTGCACTTCCACTGCAGGTGGGACAGGTTCCATCCCCGGTCAGGGAACTAGGATCCTGCCTGCCTCTGGAGCAGCCAAAAATAAAAGAAAAAGAAACACAGGTGGGCTTTAATTCCTGACTACTTTTCAATTGTTTATTTAAACAAACAAACAAAACACCTCCTGTAAATAAACTGTTGACTTAACAAAAATAAAACCAAGACATGCAATGGAACAAAAATCTTCAAGAACCCTAAAGTCCTCTCAAGATTAACTTTACCCTTGGAATGTCTTGCTACCTCCATATTGGCCCAGACAAGCGTATCTGATCTTTTCCTTTATATCGTATAGCACAGATGAAACCAGGTTTGAATATTAAAACCAGACTTTACTAAAGACTAGGAGTCTATGGGAACTATACACAAAGGGTAAAAATGAAATCCAATAATATGGTTTATAAAACCCAAATTACTCTCTTCCAGTGGTCCATTCCAGCTCCCAGTCTCTTGGTGGTGGGCACCATCTTAGCACCTAACACCCAGGTGGCCACAGCTGCAAGGCTACCTTTCTTAAAGTACAGAATCCAGGGTTTTATGCAAGGCCTACACTTCAGGTCTCAAAAGGATAAACTACATACCACATAATAATCCCAACACCCACCCAAGACACATACATAGACAACAACAGGTGTTCTTGATCAAGGGCTCCATTGAACTGACTACAAATTAGCAGCTCCCTGAAGGGTAAATTATTCTTCAGGACAGTTTGATAGTACACCCTAGTAAAGTCAAATCTTAGGCCTTGGGATCTGGTGAAAAGAGCACTGCATTAGGAGTTCAAGTGATTTAGTCCCTAACTCGGACCTAAGGGACTGTGGCCCTTAGGCAAGTTACTTTACCTTTAGAGGCTTTATTTATATTATTTACATGTTGCTATTTACTTTAAAGGATTGGAGTAAGAATAAAATGAGATAACAGATGAAAAAGTCCTTTGAAAAAGTAGAAACTCTTACAAAAACAAAAGAACAAATTACCTCATTCCAGAGGTTCCATAATCTTCGCCTGCTCTTCTCCACCAACTTTTTTTTTTTTTTTTGGCCGCATTGGGTCTTCGTTGCTGCGCACAGGCTTTTCTCTAGTTGTGGCGAGCGGTCTTCTCACTGCGGTGGCTTCGCTTACTGTGGAGCACGGGCTCTAGGCATGTAGGCTTCAGTTGTGGCACGCAGGCTCAGTAGTTGTGGCTCTCAGGCTCTAGAGCTCAGGCTCAGTAGTTGTAGCACACGGGCTTAGTTGCTCCAAGGCATGTGGGATCTTCCCAGACCAGGGCTTGAACTTGTGTCCCCTGCATTGGCAGGCGGATTCTTAACTGTTGCACCACCAGGGAAGTCCATCCACCAACTCTTGCCAGGCTATTCTCTTCAGATGGATCTTAAACCCAACTTAGAGACCTGACAATTTCAATTACAGCCTGAGGAGCTTTTACAGGGTTGGAAGTATATGATTCCCATTCATCCAATGATCATGAGCACTTACTATGTATTAAGTGTTGGAAACACAAAAATGAGTAAAATCCAGCAAAAATGATAAAGTCCAGCAATCAATAATGATAGAAGGTAGTATTAACAGTTTATATAAAGTTATTGGGAAGCATTATTCTGGATATTGCCTCTGTCCAACTCTGTTATCACAAAACACTTATCAAGCACCACAAAGCTGAAGAATATTGGTTAAAGGCTGGTAGGATACAAAGAAGTTTATTGTGGTTTTCTAAAAACCTATAATCTAGTGTGGCAGGTAGTACGGATGGTGTTAAAATTTTAGTCTTACCAGACCTGGAGTTCAAATTCTGCTACTAGCTCACTGTATGACATTTGACAAGTACTTTTTGCCTAAGCCCGTTTTCTCTCCTGTAAACTGGGAATAAAATATAGTACCGATTCCTTAGAGTTGTTCCGAGGTTCAAATGAGATAATTCATGTAAAGAACAGTTCGTGGCACATATGTGCTTGAAAAATAGCCACAGTTCTTTCTGTGTATGAGCGCAGTGCGGGGAGATGAGGAATTTCTATCAACACAGACCTAGCAAAATACACTGTATGTTGCAGAGCTGTTTCACTTTCTCCCTTTGAGACGCAAGCCTCCTCCTTTGCTTTCTTCTCGGTATCAGGCACTGTTTCGTGATCCCAAAGTCCCACAGTATGAAATCAGTAACATTTCCAATGTGCAATTACGGATTTATGGACAATTTTTTATACGTTAAGAGGCCAATTTCAGTAAGTCACTCCCTTAGTTTTTACTCCGATTATCATGGCTAATGACCAGCGTTTCTCACCCGAGTTAATGAAAAAAAACGTGAGCAACACTTCATCAAATGTAATTTAAATGTGGACTGGTTTTCTTTCCGACTGCGACGAATGTAACCCCTACCGCGCACTCTGAAATCTTAAAATTAAAAAAAAACAATAATAATGCTATTATGTTGGGCTTGAAATAAGTACTTCCCCAAGGTCAGTGGCCGAGGGAGTAGGTGTCAGTGGCCTTGATGCTTCCCGATTCTTTCTCCCTGGTTCCCGCCCCCAACCCCATCCCCATCCCCAAGATTCAGCCTAGATCTAGCCATCAGACCACCGTCTTCAGGATGAGGTGCGGGGGTGAGGAAGAAGAGTGGGTAGGGGGGTGGGGCAGGTGGAACTGAAACTGAACTTCATTGTTCGCGGGACTGACTCTTCCCGAAATAGCCCGATGGCAGCGCCTGCGCAGTGCGCGCTCTTTGTGCCGGGCTGCAGCAAGCGGGTTGTTTGTGTGTGCCTCTTCAAGGCGGTGGAGGCGGAGCCAGAGGGGCGTGGCCTCCATGTCGCATTCTGATTGGGCTTTCTCAGAGAGGTGGGCGGGGCAGGGCGGAGCTTCCAATAACAACACTCGGAGCGGAGGCTCAGGATATTTGTTGCTGCGCCGCCACCGCCCGACCCATGGTATGTTCTTTTCTCGGGCTCTGTTAGCAGCAGCCGCCGCCGCCGCCGCCGCCCTGTGATTTCTGGCCTTATCTCCTCCTTCTACTCTTGCTGAGCCACTTTTCCTCGTAGTGCTATGACCGTCGTTTCTGTCCCACAGCGGGAGCCGCTTGTTCTGGGCGGCCGCCTTGCGCCCATGGGTTTTTCCGCCCGCGGTTACTTCGGGGCCCTCCCGATGGTTACCACTGCTCCGCCGCCTTTGCCCCGGATCCCGGACCCACGGGGGCTGCCCCCCACTCTCTTCCTCCCTCACTTCTTAGGGGAAGATGGTCCCTGCCTGACCCCTCATCCTCGCGCCCCGGCACCTCTGCCCAACTGCAGCCTCGCCACGGCGGGGGGCACCCCTCGGGCAGCACCAAAGAAGCGGCGAAAGAAGAAGGTGCGGGCCAGCCCGTCGGGGCAGCTTCCCAGCCGCTTCCACCAGTACCAGCAGCACCGGCCGAGCCTGGAGGGCGGGCGGAGCCCCGCGACGGGCCACGGCGGAGCGCAGCAAGTCCCGGACCAGGCCCAGGCCGCCGCCTGGGCCCCGGCTCCTGCGACCGCAGCTCGAACTGAGGAAGCGAGCCCTTTCCCTGGCTCGCTGCCGCCCGCGGCGCCCGGCCAACCCTCGTTCAATAGAGAGGTAAGGGCCGCGAGTGGGACGGGGGAACCGCTGGCGTACCGGCCCCTAGTCGGCCACAGCCCGGACGCGAGGTTTGGGGCCCTGCGCTCTGGGGTCGGGAAGGGAGGGGCCGGGTTGAGGGTTGAGGGACGGTTGTTTACTCGGGAGGGAAGTTTCCGTGACGCCCGCTCTGTTCTTGCTGGTGGGGGGGGAGGGGAGGCTAGCGCTGGCGCTGCTGATTGGCTCCGGGGAGCCGGCCAATGAGAGGAGCGGCTGCGCCCCAGCAACAGCCCGGATTTAGAAGGCTGGCGACGTTCCAGGGGGTTTCGGCGTTCTGGGCGCGGGGCGGGGGGTGGGGGGGGCGGGAGAAGGAAGAGACCCGCGGGAGGCTGACGTCAGCGCGCGCTACGTGCGGAGCGCTTCGGCGCCCATGAAGGAGGCGAGCCGGGCGGGGGTTGGGAGCGCGAGGGCGCGGGCCCGCTCGCGGCTTCCCGACCGTTGGCAGCGCCAAGACTCGTCGGGACGCGCGTACGGTCTCTCGGTACCCGGTGTGGGGTTTGTCATGGGGCGGCAGCCGCCCGCTTCCGGTTGGCTTTTTGCTGAGTTGTGAGGTGCGCGGTGTGGGGCGCCGGGCCACCTGGGGCGCTGCTCCTCGCGGGGCCGACCTACTTAGCTGTGCTTTTCAACTTCGAAAGTCGGCAGGAGCGACGGCAGAGTTGTTGCCTCTTTGAAGCGATAAGTTCTCTGGGCTAGTCTATCAGATGAACGGAATTTACTGCGCATCCCCACGGTGTACTGTGCCAGGCTTTCTTAGCGGAAGGTAGTTTTATTGCTTGTGTCCAGAATGATGAAGTTTCCGAAAGAAGAGTTCCCAATTGAATTGACGATATGCTGCCCAGTTGCTATTGGACTAGGATAAAATTGATTAAAACTTAAACGGTATTAAGTGGCTATATTACTTAAAGTAATCTTTGTATCAAAATAAAACATTTTGACTTGAATTTCAGAAACCTTCATAATAATAATGAAAGTAAGTTACTGACATTTGTTGAAAGAATATTGGTTTGAGAGATTTGCAGCTCATCTAGCTGTGCCCTTGCAAAAACTTAAATTTGTCTACCGTGATTACTTAAATTTTGTATACGTTCCTTTCAGTTTCACGGCTCTTCTGTAATATTAATTACTGTAAAAGCGAGTTTTTGTACTTGTTTCTTAGTAAGATTCCTTTATTTTCTAGAACGGTATTGAAACCGGGAGCTCTGTTGTCAGTTACCCTTTTTGACATGGATTATGTTACCTTGTGCTCCGGCTTTCTATTTGTGTCCTGGCTTACCTACCGTATTACAAGTGTTGAAAGGGCAGTGATCGAATAGATTACCCTGTCTTTCCATCTCATGGCTTCCTGTAAGGATCACTTGAGTTAGGAAAGTGACTGGAATTAAGGCAGTAAAGTTCTTGAAGTAATTATTACAACAGAAAGTAGGGGGCAGGCAGAAAGCATTTTCTTCTGACTATTATATGTGTAACTGGACGAGATGATAGAAAGTGGTAAGTATTTTAGTATTTAAATTTCTGAAATTTTGTTTTCACAAGCTGGGGGGATAATTTTTAATGTGTGTACTTAGTAACCATTATCAAAACACTTCCTCACTTAAAATCAGTCTCCTGCTAATCAGATTTCTATTCTGACATAATTTTTAAAGTATCTGTCTTAAAAGGTAAATAGTGTATCTATTAACATAGTTTTTCTTTCTAATCAACCAAAGCATTTGAAAATTTCTCTTGGAAATATCCTGCTGTAAAAACGCTGACCTTTGTTAGTTAGGAGGAGGTTGTCATACATGTTTGGAATATAGCTCATTACTCTTTATAGAAAGGTGGACTTGGTTACCTTGGGTTCTTTGACATTTTAGAATCAGCACTGGTAACAGTGATTACTAACTATTTTTAGTGGTAAAATTAGATGTGTGCGTATTTGGACTTCCAGGGATAAGTGCAGCAAGCATTTAATCAAGACAGTGAACTAAAGTCCAGGGGAACTTTTTAAAAGAAAATATGTTAGATATATGGTGAGGTTCATGACTGATTTTTATCATGAGACTGTATTCACTTTTATGTTCCTTGTCTTTGTAGGTTTTAAAATCAAAGATGGGAAAATCGGAGAAAATTGCCATTCCCCACGGCCAGCTTGTTCATGGTATACACTTGTGTGAACAACCAAAGATAAACAGACAGAAAAGCAAATATAACTTACCACTAACCAAGATCACCTCTGCAAAAAGAAATGAAAATAACTTTTGGCAGAATTCTGTTTCATCTGATATAATTCAGAAGCAGGAAAAAAAGCCTTTTAAAAATACTGAGAATATTAAAAATAAGCATTTGAAGAAATCATCATTTCTAACTGAAGTGAGCCAAAAGGAGAATTATGCTGGGGCAAAGTTTAGTGACCCACCTTCTCCTAGTGTTCTTCCAAAGCCTCCTAGTCACTGGATGGGAAGCACCATTGAAAATTCCAACCAAAATAGGGAGTTGATGGCAGTACACTTAAAAACTCTCCTAAAAGTTCAAACTTAGATCTCAGATTTCAGTATGTATGTAAAACATAGCTTTTCCAAAATCCCTGGACTCTTGAAAAGCAGTGGTACAGAAATGGAAAATTACCTTGTTGCAATATACAAGGGCAAAAGATGAGTTTAAAAAAAATTACAGCTTGTATTATATTTTATATTTTGTAAATACTGTATACCATGTATTATGTGTATATTGTTCATACTTGAGAGGTACATTATAGTTTTGTTATGAAAGTATGTATTTTGCCCTGCCCAAATGGTAGGTGTTTTGTATATATACAATGGAGAAATTTTAAGTGTGCTAAGGCACCTGAAAGACCGATTTATTTGCACAAGGTACTGAGATTTTTTTCAAGAAACAGCTGTCGAATCTCAAGGTGAAGATCTCAATGTGAACAGTTTACTAATGCACTACTGAAGTTTAAATCTGTGGCACAATCATTGTAAACATGGGGTTTGTCTATGTTTCTCTAAATTGATTTCTGCCTTCTAATCTGTAATTACCGGAAAACTCCTATTCCCATTTTTACCAAACTTAATTTCTGGGTTTTGGTTTATATCCATTCAAATTTAAAATTTTAATGCCAACAAAATCGGTTGTAATCAAATTTTAAAATAATAATAATTTGGCCCCCCCCTTTTCAACTAGTCTTGACTCTTTGTGTGTGATTGTTTTTTCATGTTTGAATGTGTAACTAGGAGATGGATTTTAACTTTCCATTTTACTGGCTAAATGTCTATACTAATTGTACATCCACCCTCTGAAAGCTGGAGAGTCCAATAATTTAACACTACTACCTCTAAGGGGAGGAATTCCCCATCTCATGAATGGAAATGGTGGGCAAAAGTAAAGCTGATTAGCTTATAGCTTAGAATACGTGTTTATTTTTTGAGCTGTTTCATAAAACACCATTTGACTTACCACATATTTACAATGAAAGAAAACGGCACTTGTTTGATTTGCAAAATTTATACTGATACTGAATGGGATACTTGAATCAAAGCAAATACAATTGATGTTAAAATATTAGATGGAGACTTTGGAATCTCAAGCTTGCTTTAAGTTATGGCAGCATATGTATTTTTACTTTAAAATTCAAACTCCTACTCAGTAGTGTATCTATAAAGTCTATTCCAGTAAGAAATTCTAGAACACAATTTTCCCCATATCGTTTTTCATTATATTATACAAGGCCAAAGTTTATGCCAAATAATACAAAGGAAAAAGTAATTGGTAATGAGTAATTTGTCAATATTTAGACATGTGAAAAAGTAAAGGTGTTCAGAGGCTATATATGATCCTATAAGGTAGTATAGATGAGAAAGGTGCTACCATCCTGAGGAAGAAATAAATGAGCCTTAAGTCTCAACTTCTTGTATCATTTTGGTTCACACAAGAAGGGAGGACACTTACCTAACCTTAACTTAGAATCACTATTGACTTAATAAGCAATGCCAAGATGGCATGATGACTTGTTATAGCCACCTCAAAATCTGAGAATTTCTAATAGATGTGGTCACTATACAGCTTGTCAACACCCCAACCAACCATTTTTCTTGGCATTGACTGTAACATGCTTTGTTCTTAAATGAATTTAGAGAAAGTTAACTTCATTTACATATAGGTATATGTAGATGGATTTAAAAAAGCACTTAGAGAAACTTAAGATACAAGTGCACTCTCGACCTTATAGAAGATAAGACTTTTTTAGCTAAGAGAAGTGTTAACACACTGGTAAAGAGGATGGTTAAATTTTTTAAAGGATGATGTAAGGAAATAGGTTGTATTATAAAGTAACAGATTTTATAGTTTGAAGAGTGGGTGAAATAGACTACAGATATATTTAGTGAGAAGGTGTTAAATTTAAAAGTTGAATAGTTTTGGTGTTAAAGTAAAACATTTAGCAGCATGTCTTAGTCCCTCTGGGCTGCTATAACAAAATACTAGACACTAAGTAGCTTATAAACAAATTTATTTCTCAGTTCTGTAGGCTGGGAAGTCCAAGGTCAAGGCATCAGTGGATTTGGTGTCTAGTGAGATCCCAGTTTTAAACGTTCATAGATGGTGTCCTTTTGCTGTGTATGCACATGGCAGAAGGGGTGAGGGAGCTTTCTGGGGCTCCTTTTATAAGGGCACAAATCCCATTCATGAGGGTTCCTGCTCTCATGTCCTAATCACTTCGCCAAGTCTCTACCTCCTGTATGTTACCTCGGGGGTTGGGTTTCAACATAGGAATTCAGATCATAGTGCAGCCCAATTATTCAGCCATTATTTTTCTCCTATTGGAGTGTCTTGAAACATCTCCTCCAATGTTTCTGTAATTTGTGTTTTGTGGGTGTATAGAGCACACTTTGTGTTTGCAGTTACCAGCTCCAGGCCTAAACTTTAACTAATGGTCTGGTTAAAAAATTACCATTGCAAAGGGGTAAAAGGTTTGTAACTGTAGTATGTGAGTGGAAAAAATTGTTCCATGCAGTGGCACTTCCCTATAAAACAAATACCAGTATGTGGTTTAGTATTTTGTACTGAAGTTGCTTTTAGGTGAGTTTGTACAATTTGATACTGAGTTTGTTCAGCTCATACCACTGACGTAGTGAGACTATAGAAAGCTGCTTTTATTTGCATTAATCTTGGTGCTAAGTAATTAGTGTCCTTGTTAGGAAGATAAAGGGAAAAGAAGGTAATAAAAGACCAAATTACAATATTAACAGATTGACAGCCATTCTTTTCAAACTTAAAGGTGGTTTGTAAGTTAAAATACAAATTTTAGGGTGGTTTATAAATTTAAAGACTAGAATGTGTTAGGCAAGTAATCTACATTTTATCAGGACAAGCATTCAGGTTTTTAGGCAGTACTATGTAATTACCCCTTTCCTTCACAGATTTTAATACAAAGCTAGTATGAATGTGGGACTTGAATGGGATCCAGTCATGCTACACTTGGGGAAAACCATTTGCATTTCTTTTGCATAGTACATGATTTTAAACTATCTCAAAACTCCCACAGTATTTGCTTTTGTCTTTATCTGTCTTCTTTAAAAGCCCTGACTCAACTTTCGGTGTTGAGAAGGAACAAAACCCAGGCCCCAGGGCCGTGCTTCTGCCCCTCAGCACTAGGGCCCAGGATGGACCTGGGAAAGGAGGGCATGGTGGGCACCCGCCCAAGCCAAAGAAGTTAGGATTATGAGGAGCTGTGGGGGTGGTGGATAAGCTAGACTCCTCCAAGGCCTTGTCCCTCACCTCCCAGCATGTCCTCAAGTAAAAGCATTTCGATGTCGGGGGAAGGTTAGGGCTGTCTTAGCTCAAAGCCACCGACCTCTGCCCTATTCCTGGTTTCTTCCAGAAACGGTGCTTGGGGAGAGAACCATAATTATTAAGTGGTTTGAGATTACTAAAAAACGCAGGGCATGTGTTTGTGTGTGGGAGACTGGTTTTGTGATTAAGGACTTCAAGAGGTGGTATAAAGAAAGGCAGCTAAATTTTGAGTGGGGATATTAAGCAATCAGTTATAGAAAAGAAGGGAAAGGGTTTGAGGATGCAAAGGAACTTCTATTTGATACTGGCATTTTGTATGAGTCTTCATTCCGGCTCACGTAAATGCAAGTATCTTCCTTACAAATAGATGGGAAATCTCATTTTAGGAGTTAAGGCCATAGTTCAAAATTCCCCGTTGGTAGTCACCAATTTTACCTTTTTTTAAAAAATAAATTTATTTTTATTTTTTTGCTGTTGGGTCTTCGTTGCTGCACGCGGGCTTTCTCTAGTTGCGGTGAGTGGAGGCTACTCTTCGTTGCGGTGCGCGGGCTTCTTATTGCAGTGGCTTCTCTTGTTGCAGAGCACGAGCTCTAGGCACGTGGGCTTCAGTAGTTGTGGCACGCGGGCTCAGTAGTTGTGACTCACTGGCTCTAGAGCGCAGGCTCCATAGTTGTGGGGCACGGGCTTAGTTGCTCCGTGGCATGTGGGATCTTCCCGGACCAGGGCTCAAACCCGTGTCCCCTGCATTGGCAGGCGGATTCTTAACCACTGCGCCACCAGGGAAGCCCAATTTTAGCTTTTTTAAATAACGTGTTGTAAACATTACTAATGGGTTGGCCTAGGTGAGTTCTGACATCTCCCAAATCAGTCATGACTCCAGCAAACGGTTCATTTATGCACATGTTTGATAACACATTTCTGCATATTATAAAAATCCTAACAATGAAACTAATATAGAGTCCCTGTCTTGGATAAAACTGCCTCAACCACCCCTCCCCTCCTTGTTTGAAATATGTTATTTCGTGTCATTTTTGAGTAGCATGTCTACAATTTAGTGTGGCGGGGGATTAAGTGTGAAGTATGTTCAGGAGATGGTTGACCCCTGAACAACACAGGTTCAAACTGAGCAGGTCCGCTTACACACAGATTTTTAAAAAATAGTAAATACTACAATACTACATGATCCACAGTTGGTTGAATCTGAGGATGTGGAACCTTGGATATGGAGGAATGAGGGACACAGAGGTCAGACTATAATTTATATGCATATTTTCAACCGCAAGGGGTTGGTGCACCCAACCCGCGTTGTTCAGGGGTCAGCTGTACAAGGATAATTGGCAGAGCTAAAAGTTAACAGCGTAGGTGGGTGAGGAAGAAATGATGGCCATAACTGAAATACAAGCTTACCCTACAAGAAACGTTTTTAGAGGAGGTAAAAACAAAAGTCAAGTCATTGTCTCTTCCAGCATGTGGTGACTAATGCTGGTGAGTAGGGATTGTCTAGTTGGGAATCGGGACATCTATTAGAAGTAGCATTGAGTGGGGCCTTAAAATATTCAGTTGTATCTGCCATGCAAAGAAGAGTTGAATATATTGTCAGAGACAAAAGTTTTAGCAGTGTTACGAAAAGATGTGGAATACCCAGTAGCTTAAGAGAAGTGCAGGGAAGGAAGATTCACTGTCTTGAATGGTGTATTGGGGTAGTAACATGAAGGGCTTTGAATGTCATGTTGAAGAGTTTCAACTTTATTCTATAAGCATGGCAGAGTCACCAAAGGCTTATGAGCAAGGTAATGAGATTTCTGCTTCAAAAAGAAAACTGGTGAAAATACAGAGAACAGTTTGGAAAGGGAAAGCTTGAGACATGAAAGCCACTTGATATTTCAGTGGTTTAAAAAAGAGCCTTAAAGGATATTATCAGAGGGTATACAGGGGCATGGCCTTACTTGGGAGATACTTTGGAGGTAGAATTCAGAATTCAGCAACTGAATGAAGGGTAAGAAAAGAATTTTTAAGTTGAGCAATCAGGAAGATAAAACCAGCAATTAGGGAACTCTGGAGGGGGTTGAAATTATAGAGGAAGGTAATTTTGATCTGCATGTTGAACTTCGAGATGCATGTAGGCTATCCACGTGGAAACACACAGCAAGTAGGAAGATAGGTCAGGCTGAGAGGTACAGCTTTGGTAATAGTGCACAGAAGCACTAATTACAACATGAATATGGAACTGAAATATTTTGTCTTCCTATATTCTTTTTTCTCACTGGGTTTAACACCTTTACCAGTACTCTTGACCTCATCTTTTCTGCCTCCTATGGACCCTCAACTTCATCTATGATAGTAAATTAGTTGCTGAACTGAAAGTATTTCCTCTGAAAGTGTTAAATGGTGGTTAGTTACTACTGACCTGTAAAAGTCTATGTTAGTGGACGGTTCTAATGTTAAGTTCTGGATTCAGACAGCAGGGGCCCAGCTGCTGGAGAGGAACAAAGTTTCCTTCCCTTAGTCCAAGTTTTGATGCTGGGTGAAACTGATCTTTTAACATTCTATATCTTTTTGTAAATCTCCCCCCTTCTAATGACCATCCCATCATATTGCTGAATACATTATCCTTTATCTAGAGAATGGAAGGCCCCCAAATCCCATGCACTCTATGCAGTTGATACCTGCTTCACGTTGAGGGAATCAAACATATGTACTTGTACTTGGGTATGAAAGGCTGAGAGTCTCATTATCTTCCTCTATATACTTAAAACTTTGAAGGACATTGCAGAATGAAAACACTTAAAAATCACAAGCCTGCTCTTTCAGCCCTGAGCTATCCATAAATCTTTCAAAGACTCCCAAATACAAGTCTCCAAATGGGAAAGAGTGTGTCTGTGCTGAGATGAGATGGTGTAGGAAGCAGGATTGTTGTAGGCACAAATCGTGTAGTTCAGGAGCTACTTGTTTTTGTATCTGAAAGGAAATTTGAGAGTACATTTTATACAGTGCTATTTATAAAAACTCATAAAAATCTTTGAAAGACACTTTCTTGAAAATTTTAGATAGGATTCTCTGAAGCTGTGGGGTGGATAAAGTTCTAAGATTAGGGATGATCTATTTTATGGTTGAACTAAACCCTTTTTCTTTATATCTCTTGGATTAGATTGTCTTGAATTAATCTGACAGTTTTCGGATTAAGTTACTTTTCATATCCTTTGCAATTCTCTTGGAGTTCTAAATTAAATATGCTAAAATGTATGAGTAATATTCCTAACACCCAGGAATTGTATTTGCCAAACTTAAACTTGTGAATTACAATTTAAGACTTATAGAAGGTGTTACATTTACTGTGGGTTCACTGTCAAGATCTCAGAATTCATTTTCTAAAGCAGAGTTTAGAGTAATGTTTCCTTAGTGTAGAACTGGTGACACAAATTTAAAGTTTCCTGTGTTAGAGGAATAGTTTATCATAGATGATGTGGCATTAATTACAGTCTCTGAATTAAGTAATGGTAGGAAGGGGAAAAACGGGAGAATTGGCAGAAAGCAGCCTACATGGATAATCGTGGAAAATCAGATGCACATTTGTCAAAGGAGGCTACAGGTTCTATTCAAGCTCTATTTAATTAGAAGAGATCATATATCTTGAATGTATAATAGCTTAAAAGACAAAATGACATTCTTAAGCAATAACGTTGAAAACTTCATTTCTCTAGTCATTCATACGATAACTTTTATGCATGTGTAAGAAAGGATCCAGGAAAGTTAAGTAATTTTTCCCAGTCTACTACATAAAGTGGCAGGAAAATGTGGTATTTTATATATGATTGTAAAGATAATAGATACTAATCAGACTCCTCCAAAACTGGTCATATATATATAGCTACTCCTAAGTTATTACAGATAGTTCCATTGTTCTAAGATCAGAGATTAACCTGATTAGTTGTCAAAACAGAATTACAAATGTGTTCTTAAGAGTCTAGAATCTTGAGGAGGGGATGGCAAGTAGAAGACATTTTGATGACTTTTATTTCCAACATGGAAATGTTTGATTTAACTGAACTCAAAACTGCCTTCTAACAGTTAAGATCTTTAAATAGGAAGATCTTTATTATTTCACTCTATTTGGCAACATGGAATCAGAGGGCTTTGGTTCTTCCTACCAAACCCTTGGAGAGATCTACAATTTGGGGGATCTTCTTGCTATAATAAGGGCTCTCAACCGTCCCTTCCAACGTTGAAATTGCCCTTACTCTTTTCAACTGATCAGACACTAAGGGCTCTCAAATTTTAAAACAAAAGGATTAACATCAAAGATTGGATTACCCTTTTCCATCAGCCTTCCAAGGGTCCTAGTCACTGTGCATTCAGTCCAGTCTCCTTAACCATTTGTGTGTTTCTTAGGTTACTGTAAATCATCTGATGTTTGAAGCCAGACGCTGAATTTCAAAACTAAGAAAATAGAATTATGTTTACAAAAGATATTCAACCAAGATTTTTGATCACTCTTTAACTAATTGGAATAGCGCACTTATGAATATTCCAATTTTCAAAAATTTACTATATGTTAAATTCAAAATAATTGAGGAAAAGATGGATGGAAATATATGTGATAAAACAAGCATAACTTTTAACTGTAGAATCTACGTAGTGGGTATATGGGTGTTCATTGTAAGATTACTTTCTTATTAAAGAATTTTACAACAAAATGTTAACAGAATTCGGGAAAGTTAACGCTGCTTTACTAGTTCACTCCAACATTACACTGAAGTTGAGTATTTGCCAATAATTCCAAAAGCTCACTTACATGTAACATTAAGCACAAATAAGTCAATCTTTTGATGTAAACTTTGAATATCCTAAATGTTTTTTCTTTGCTCTTTCAACTAGGCTGATTAGTTGGTTATAACACTTCTAAAATAATGGAACAATTCTAGTCAATGACTGAAATACCAAAGCCATTGTAAATAAGAACTGAAAGATTAGAGAAAGGATACTGTATTTAAGCATTGTCTTATTTGGGAAATGTGACAGTTGACATTTAATGTTAATGTTGAAATAAATGTTAAAGCTTGAAGAAACTTTAATTAGGAGAGGGTAAAGAGGTAGGTGGAGACTATAAAGATTCTGAAGGGCATTTATAATAACTGCCCATGGTTTGAGGGGAAAGTTAAAGAATTATCTAACATGGAATAACTTGAACTTCAAGTAGCGTAAGGAAGTGTGTCTGAGATTCCCAAAGAAGAAAGGGGATGGCCGAAGGGCTGGTGAGCACTGAGTGACCAGGAGGTAGAAGGGCAAAGCAGGGTGCAACTCTTAACACTTGGTTGGCGTCTACTCTTTAAAGCCTTTAATGTTGAATTAATATCAGTGGAGTTAATGGAAAGTTAAAAGCATTTAAAATTATTCCTTAAGTGTAGTTCCACTTTCCATGATAGATATTCATGTAAAAACACCAACTTCTAGTCAAGGTAGATAAAAGGTGGACAAAAGTGCAGTCACCAAAACCTCTTACAGTATCAGTTATATTTGACTACGGACAGGCAGCTAAGAGCACCTCATACAAGTGCTTTTCATGTATATTTTTATTTTTTAATAGATCTTTGACTATAATTGCTTCACAGTACTGTGTTAGTTTCTGTTGTACACCAAAGTGAATCAGCCATATGCATACATATGTCCCCATATCCCCTCCCTCTTGCGTCTCCCTCCCACCCTCCCTATACCACCCCTCTAGGGCATCGCAAAGCACCGAGATGATCTCCCTGTGCTGTGCGGCTGCTTCCCACTAGCTAGCTATTTTACATTTGGTAGTGTATACATGTCAATGCTACTCTCACTTCGCCCCAGCTTCCCACTCCCACCCCGTGTCCTCAAGTCCATTCTCCATGTCTACATCTTTATTCCTGCCCTGCAACTAGGTTCATCAGTACCATTTTTTTTTGATTCCATATATATGCGTTAGAATACAGTATTTGTTTTTCTCTGATATACTTCACTCTGTATGACAGACTCTATGACACCTCACTACAAATAAATTTTAGAAAATTTTTTATCCATGTTTTTAAGTGGTATTTTTAAAAAAATCCCACATAGACTATATGGCAAGAGTAGGGAATTATAAAGTATAAAATAACACCAAAAATGGTTAGACTTTGTATACACATTAAAAATTATAATGAATATCCTAACAAAACTAGAGCATTAGTTTTCCTAATTCAGTTACATTTAACATTTTAAGGCCAAAATCTTAAGGTTTACCGACAATGTGAATGTTAATTTTCCTTAAGGTTCTTATGAAATTATATAAATATTTTACGTGTTAAAATAAATTTAAGTAACATTCCATCTCATTTTTAAAATGTAAGAGTCAGACCAGTTATACAGCTTATGTCGATTTTGAAAAAAGGTCTTCAACAGAGTACTTTTTCTCAAGGTGTAAAGTAGTATTCCCACGAAGCGGACACCACCTCACAAATGTCGTAGGAATGGCTCTTAACTTCCCCCACAAAGAAATCCACTGAATTTTTCTTAGTATTGAAAAAAAAAGGCTATCACTTGAGCCTGGAAGACTATTTTATATTGAGACTTCTGTTGAAATTAGTCAATTTAACAGCATTTTAAGTCTATACTATAAGGAGTAAGCCAAGAAAACTAGAATGTGGTTTTCCTCAATTTCTATGGACCCATTTCTAAAAAGCATATAGTTCTTAGGCATTTAGTTCACAGAATTATACTCCTAAATTAGAAAAGTGGTAATTTTGCTTCTTGTTTCAATTACACTTTTTCTGAGAAACTGCTCATCCTACACAAGCTGCAATACATATGATCAAACAGTAATAAACATGCAGTCAATCCATTTCTAGCACAAAGCACTGATTACTGGCTAGATATTCTCATCTGGAGAGACTGACCCTTTAAATTTTCTATCTGCATTCTGAAAGAACCTGAAACCTGACATACCCTAAGATATTCCTGATTTTAATTTGTAACGTTACTAGTTCATAAACTTACAGGTAGGTTGAATATGGTGTTTTGAAACATGTGAACCAAACATATGCTTTAAATCACATAATACATTTAAAAAACAGTAACCATTAACCCACTGAGCATCCATCTATCTCTACAAGTTGATACTCTTTCTTTTCATAAATTCAAAATTGTGGTACATCCCTAGAACATAAGATTCAAGAAAAACTAATCATATAACCCTTTCCCCAAAATAAAATAAAAACATTATACCTTTTTTTTGGGAAAATACTACTGATGTGGTATAGTATCCTATGTATATTTTTAAATTCAGTCTTTCCTCACATGATTCCTTTAAATAAAAAATGGTATTTGTCATTATTGTGAAGTACTGTTTTAACTTGAATGAAGTTCAATCAACCTGGAATATCTAACACTTCTATAAGGGAATATTATATTTCTAAATAGGTTTTTGACTATAGTATCTCTACACTTAATTTGCTTCTTTTCAAAAGATGTACCCAATTTAATTCTATAATCACAGTCAATCCATCAATTACAGTCCATTCACCTTCTCTGTGGGCTGTCCCAGCTCTATTGTGTTCCTGGGATGGGATCAGTGCATTAGGGGCATTCTCTAAGCAGTGGGGGCCAGGCCCTAGCCCAGTCAGGAATGAAGTGCTTACTCCCCCAAGGCTGTCTGTGTGAGGCAATGGAACCTTGTCTGGGATGCACAAAGCTGTGGTTAATTTGCTTAATTTTAAGAGCATCTTTTTAAAGGTACATGATATAAAATTTCCAGAGGGCCTAAATTGACATGGTTAGATCAATGCCAGAGCTAATGTTATGATCCTAAATACCCTAGTTTCATCAAGGGAGTAATTTAGATGCTAAGTTCATAATCTTCATTTAATACTTAAATTTTTCTAATCAAATATATGTTTTGAGAGTAATATCCGTATGTCTCACTGAACCACTGGTCTTTAAAATACCAAGAGTCACGGACTTGTTTGAATTAGAGGACCTAGATCTGAAGCTTTGGTTTCATGATACCAGATTAAGATCTCCTGCGTAAGTAGCATGTATTTATTTATACAGATACCCCAAATATTCTACCACCCTGTTTGGAAAACAAATTTAATTTTTAACTCTAAATAAGAAATTACAATTTTAATGTAGTATAGAAGAATTATAAAAGTATTTCTAAACGCTTCTTCCTTTAAACTTCGACTAATTTTGCTTCATGCAATGGAATTGGAATAAAGGCAGAAATTCTTATTTGTAATACAACAGCATGTCTTAGAATAGTCGTATCTCAGATAACATATAAAGTCCTGAAATTAGTTAATATTTTACATTTAAAAATAAACAGCCCAGAGGCACAAGATTAAACCCCAGACTACAGATAAAAAATTTGGCATATTCCATTACGTTTGCAGCTACAAAATACCAGCTGCTACACAGAAATGTGAATTATTCATGGGGAGAAAGAAACCAAGCAGTCATGGTGGCCACCTTTATCTTCTTTGACATTAACTTATCCTCTATGAATCTTGAACAAATGGAGGTAGGTAGTGCCCCTACACCAAACATAGGAAGTACCTGAGTAAATATATTATCTTTACAGGAAGTGATCACAGATGTGTGATACATTTGCTTTATTTAACAATCTTACCCTAAGTATCCTCTCTTAAAAGGTCCAAGAAACAATTCTACAGCAGAAATGAACCCTAGAATAGATGTACCCAGAGGACAATTTTACAGGATATCAGCACAACTGCCAATCAATTTCCACTCAGTCACAGAACCCATTTTCACTGAACCCTACAATCATTTCCTTTCCAAATTCTGTTCTCTCCTTTTCCTCTCAATATCATCTTAGTTTAGCATATATCTGTCAAAGACTTTTCTCTTCCAAAAAGACAAGCATGGTGATCAGGGAGGGCCGTATGGAGCCCAGCCACCACCCAGCTCCAAAGTGTAATGGTTGTGTGACCTCGTGCATGTCATTTAACCTCTCTGCGTCTCACTTACCTTATCTGCAGTGGTACTGACCTCATAAAGCTGTTGTGATGAGCGAGTAATGTAAAACTTACAGAGCAGTGCCAAGCACATAGTAAATGATCAGAAAGTTTAAACTATTATCATTCCAGTTTTTCCATCAAACCAAACAGTACCCTCCTAAGCAGCCCAGGGATTACAGTGGAAAACCAAATCAGAGGTAAATCGAAGGATTAAGCATGTTCAGAAACACTGCCTTATTAACTTTTTACTAAGATATAATGATTAAATGTAAAGACACTATAATCAACTCCTAGTTAGTATTTGGAATAACTACATATATGTGTATGTAAACCCAAACATTTACTTAGAAGATACAAAAAGTATTTGTCTTGCTCTTTCTTCAGACTGTCCTCTCAATTTTCAATACTGCCACATAATTTTATAACTAAATTTTTATTATATTTGAACACTTCAAAGAGCTATAATTTTGAAATAAATTTTGCTATGATTAGATAGAGAAAATCTACTCAGAAAGTACAATATACATGAATTTACGGTACCTATCCAAATATTACCAGCATATAAATTATTTTGTAAAGTTATTTCTTACACACAGGATGTAAAATGCAAAAAAAAAAAAAATGAAATTTGTATTCAGAACAAATAGAAGCAATATTGGCTCCTATATGCTAAAAATATAAGATATTTTTTTTCTAAAGCACTCTAGATACAAATATTAACTGTATGGGCTGAGAACTTTTAATTTCAATATAATTCAACAAGGTACACAAGTAGAGCTCTATAAATATATCCCCTATAATAACCATATGCAAAACCATTTTATCACAAATACTACCAAAACCCTCTGAAAAACGTAATCTACAAACACATTTTTAAAGAAATTCTTAGTTTTAACAACTACAAAAGCAATGAATATCAATAAAGCTATTTGGCTTAAAAAAATGAAGGGCAGTGTAATGTAAATCCCAATACTGCAAAGTTGTTTTTTGAGGAGGCAGTCTTGAGGTTCTTAATACAAGGTACTAAACATTTCCAAAAATAAATAAGAGTTATTCTATACAGTTTAAAGTCATCAGCTAGAGCTCTAAAAAGAAAAATTAAGCAGTAGATGAAAAGTAGGTATGCAGAATTAACGGTATAAAGTATGATTTTTATACAAAATGTACCACTCTTCAAATGTGTAAGGCTTGATATGAATTTTTGGACTATGAGTGTTGCACATCATTTTTAGTCTCAAACCATTCAAAATTCGGAATTTTTATAACGTTTCGGTATTTCTGAAGTGAATAAATATGGTATAGGATGCAATTTAATGTCAACTTATCTATACTGTTCCACCCAGTAAAAATAAAACCTTTTTTGAGCTCAGGAAAGAATGTATCTTTTGAACGCTTGATCTCTCTATAAACTCTACTTTTAGAAATGTCAGAATTTTGTAATATGAACTAATATCCATCAGGAATTGGCCCAAGTTTAAAGAGAAAACAAAAAGGAGATGTAAGATGTCAAATAGTCTTAAGTTTGCCCTATGCGATTATACAGTCATAATTACTTTTTACATGAAAGAAAAGTGCTTTAAAGTAAAAAATACTTTTGTAAAAGTTATTAGTATTATTCTTAACATCCAAGTCTAATTTTCCAAATTAGTTCCATTTTATCCATTTCCTTTGAAAAGTACCCTTCTGCCACAATGTAAACAAAAAATGGTCCATAAAATGGGACATTACTCACATCATAATTTGTGGTATGGGCCCTTAAATCGAGACCAAATCTTAACCCAAGATAGAGAGATTTTATCTCTTGCACATGCCCAAAATAACTAATATCAACTCACTTTTTCTGTAAGCCTTGAAGAATTTTTATTTAACATAACGAGAGGTTTAATAACATATTAAATACTACGTAGCACTCTTCTGTCGCTGTTCACCAACTGTTTTTATGACGGTAACTCCGAGATCTGGAATGCGATCGAAAATGAGAGTGTTTTGCTGTTTGTGCTTTAGTTTCAGAATTGGTATACCCTTTGGGAGATTTACATGGGGATCTTGCTATGGAGTCAGAATGTCTTCCATGTGATCTTGATTTTGTTCCTGAGCTAGTCTGCTTTTGAGGTGAGCTTGATTGTGATTTTCCTATCGACTTGGACCTTTTTTGCAAGGACTTGGACCTTGACCGTCCTCTAGAACCAGAATTCCTTCTTGGGGTTCTTGACTGCCTTGCTGAGGTAGATCGCCTTGGTAGTGATTTGGAGCGAGATTTAGACTGGCTGTAAGAAAATCGCCTGTGTCGGGACCTGCAAACATCCATAATATCAGAGTATATATTTCACACAAAAATACATAATAGGTTAGGAAACAACACTTTCAGGAACTTATATACTTTACATAACATTAGTTATGTTTTTATTGGATAAGCTAAAAGAAGCTCTAATTTTATCATGCATGCTTCTGGTTCAAACTTAAGTACAAGTTTGTAATATCTGACCAAAAGATTTTGACTTTGCTAGATATCAATATATCTTATGAGCCAGTTCTGAAAAATATATTTATTTTGCATATTTAGTCTGGGTTACATAATCCTAAGAGGTTAGAAAATCTGAAGGGAAAAAAGAGAAAGAAAATATTTAAAGTTTATCAAATGTTTATAAAGACATAAACCTAGATGGAGGACTTCTGAATCTTGCCATGACAGAGCAGCTTGTTCTAGACTAATCTTCCCATAGAAAAGAGCTATATAAAAAAGGTAGACAACATTTAAAAAACAACTGTTAAAAGGCACTGGAGAATTACCAACACAAGCAGAACTTGAGGGGTTATAAGCCATGGCTCTTTTCCTAAGACCATTTTCCAAATGCCAGCATGGCAGACTTGAGCCCAACTAGAAAACAGCTATTGGACTAAGCTGCAGAGACAGAAGTTAGAATTCAGGGCCACGAAAATGGCTAGGACTGGAGAGACGAAAATCCCAGAGGTGAGGACACCGCAGGCAACCCCCATCCCCTAAGATCTGCCTACAAGTTCTCCTCAGGTCGCTGGCCATCTTCCAAGTTGCACATGCACAGGATGAGACTCTAAGAGGTCAGCAGAAAACAGCAGCTGGAAGATTTAAGAACTTAGCTGAGCAAGAGGGAGGGGATATGGGGATATATATATATGTATAGCTGATTCACTTTGTTATAAAGCAGAAACACACCATTGTAAAGCAATTATACTCCAATAAAGATGTTAAAAAAAAAAAAGAACTTAGCTGAAATTTTCTCAGATACAGAGTTGCTGGTGAGAGAGGCTGGAATTCAAGCCCCCCAAAAGGTCAAGGAGCCTTGAGTGACAACGCAGGCTTTCAATTAAGTCAGAAGGGCCTCATCCTCCAGGTTAAGGGTCATGCCCTAGGAGTAAGTGTAAAGCTGAAATGGATCAGCCTTAACAGTGCCTCAAACCAAGCCTTGACAGGATCAAGGTGATCTGCCAATGCTCTGTCTGCTAGAAGAAAACAGCTTTCTTTGGAGAATCATATCATCCAAAACCTCTATAATCTTTCAACAGTAATGTCCAACATCCAAAAAAAAATTATGAGGTAGGGCTTCCCTGGTGGCACAGTGGTTGAGAGTCTGCCTGCCAATGCAGGGGACACTGGTTCGTGCCCCGGTCCGGGAGGATCCCACATGCCGCGGAGCGGCTGGGCCCGTGAGCCATGGCCGCTGAGCCTGCGCGAATGGAGCGTGTACAACGGGAGAGGCCACAACAGTGAAAGGGGCCAGCATACCACAAAATAAATAAATAAATAAATTATGAGGTATGTGAAAAACAGAAAAAAATGACTAAAAGCTAAGGAAAATAAAACGAAAGAGACCCAAAATAATTTGGATATTGGCATTATTCAAAAAATAATTTTTTAAATTACTATGATTAATATGTTCAAGAAAATAAGGGAATTCCCTGGCATTCCAGTGGTTAGTACTCTGAGCTTCCACTTCAGGGGGCCCAGGTTTGATCCCTGGTCAAGGAACTAAGATCCCACAAGCCACGTGGCACAGCCCAAAAAATACAAAAAAAAAGAAAAGAAGAGGAAAAGACAAATAAAAAAGATGGGGAATTTAAACAATACTGGAATCTATAAAAAGAATCAAATGGACATTTTAGAACCAACAACATGATATTCGAACTTAAAAAAGTCATTAGATGGATTTAATAGCAGTCTAGATACAGCAGAAGTAAGAAATAGCAAACTGGTTATTAGAAAAATATTATAGTGAAACACAATGAGAAAAGAAGTTTCAAGAAATCCAGAACAGAGCATAAGAGTTATTTGGTACATACTCACGTGGCCTAAGGGAAAAATTGAGTAAGGTACAAGCAATGTTTGAAGAGATGATGGCCTAGAATTTTCCAAAACTAATGAAAGGCATAATAACTCACAATTTCAAGGAACTCAGTAAACCTCAGGTAGAATAAATACAAAGAAACCTATGCTGGGCATGTCACAGTGAAATTGCTGAAAACCAAAGTCAGAGAAAAATCTGAAAATCTGCTAGAGAACAGTAGACACATTACCTTCAAAGGAGCAACATTAAGACTGACTGTGGATATCAGAACAATGGAATGACATTATTAAAGAAAGAAAAAAACTTCCTGCCAACTTATAACACTATCTTCAGCAAAAATATCTTTCAAAAATGAATATAAAATGAAGATGTTTTCAGACAAACTGAGAGAATTCACTGCCATTAGACTTGTACTCGAAGAAACGGTAAAAATGCTTCAAGATGAAGGAAAATAATCCCAGGTAGAAGCATGGAACTACAGGAAGGAACAAAGAACACTGGAAAGTATAAACATATTGATGTAGAATATATTTTAGAATAAAAGCACAGTCTTTTATTTTATTTTTATTTTTTTAAAAGCACAGTTTTTTAGAAATTGTTTCATTCCTATTGTAGATAGTTGTAGAAAACAAAATGGGAAAATTGTCCTTGGGGAAAAAAAATTCTAACTTAAGAAAGAAAAAGGATGCATATAAACACTACTACATATAAAATAGATAACCAACAAGGACCTACTGTATAGCACAGGGAACTACACTCAATATTTTGTAATAACCTATAAGGGAAAAGAATCTGAAAAAGAATATATATATAAATGAATCACTGTGCTGTACATCTGAAACTAACAGAACACTGTAAATCAACTACACTTCAATAAAACTTAAAAAAAAAGGATGCTATATTTGGACTAGGGGCCATTTTAACATTCTTCAGGAATATTTAGGAGTATATACACATTCACTGACACAAATTTTAACAAAGATTTATGGAATATCTGAGTAAGGGACTACTGATAAATGCTAGGGATATTAAGCATTAAGACAAAAGTCCTTGCTCCACAAAGAGTTCACAGTCGATAGCAGCAAACTAGTTTTTTCCCACATCCACTAAAGGCAAAAGCAGTGACCTCTTTTTATCTAAGGTAATACAACACATACATTGAATATATTTATAGTACATGTTAGACTTATCTATATGCTGACCCATACACATATACACACATACAATCTGATCCTTATGAAACTTAAAAGCTGGGTACGGTTTGCATTCTCTATAATACAACTTTACAAATAAAAAACACTGAGGTCAGAGAGGTTAAGCAACGGTCTTATAACTAGAACAGAGCAGAACAGCACTGTCTTGCAAGAAAATGTGGTTTTTTCTTTCTTTTTTTTTTTTGCACGCTCTGCATGCAGGATCTTAGTTCCCCAACCAAGGATCAAACCCAAGGCCCCCTGCAGGGGAAGTGCGGAGTCTTAACCACTGTACCACCAGGGAATCCCCGTTCTTTCTATTCCTGATACGCCATGATGACTGGGATAACTGACAGACTTCTTTTTTGTTTTTTCTCCAGCCAAGTAGTATACTGCCACTAGAAGGCAGAAAATGCTGTGAATGTTCTGGTTAATCAAGGCTCTAACACATTTGGAAACCGCTTATATTCTTAATGAATCAGATGGGCAATTTTTTCCTTTTCTTTTAAAACTAAGTCTTAAAAAAAAATAAATAAATAAAATAAAACTAAGTCTTTTTCACCAAGGCCAGTAGATATTATTCAATAAATTAGGGCAGTGCTGCTTTAGATACAATATTACATCTACTTTGATTTTTGGTTTATTAACCATTCATTAATTTATAGTAATGTGAACTGTTGAACATCACTTTCTTACTAGTCATGTCCTTCATGAAGCCAGAAGCAGTACCATTGGTACTGGTGTGACTTTCCTATACACGTGGCATGTAAAATTTCTTAATTTGTTCCCACATTTTACCTTCTATAAATGTAACTTGTATTTGAGTGTATCAGTGTCAAAATCTCAAATAATCAGTAGGAAAATGGCTCTCCCTTAGCCATGGAACAAAATGGATTATTCTCCACAGACACAAGGGAGGTTTATATTCTTATACTATCAAAGTATGATAAAAAGAATCAAATTCCAGAACACAGTATGACTGTTCCTAAGTATTTCTTTACCAATCTTGGTGATGGCTCAATCCTGACCTGGGTTCTTCTGGCTTATAAAAGGAGCTTGGGCTTCCCTGGTGGTGCAGTGGTTGGGAGTCCGCCTGCCGATGCAGGGGACGCGGGTTCGTGCCCCGGTCCGGGGGGATCCCACGTGCTGCGGAGTGGCTGTGCCCGTGGGCCGTGGCTGCTGGGCCTGCGCGTCCGGAGCCTATTGCTCCGCAGCGGGAGAGGCCGCAGCGGTGAGAGGCCCGCGTACCACAAAAAAAAAAAAAAAAAAAAAAAAAAAAGAGCTTAAGGCTTCCTTCTACTTGCATGCCTCCCTCAGAATGAGCCAAAATCAAAGCATTTGATTCATACCCAAGGAGAGGGACTGAGCTGACATGTAAGATTCTAGGGCTCTGAAGAGGCCACATTTTCTAGTAATCAAGATTCTTGGATATTTCTCTGTTCCTATATTTTCTTTCCACTTGGCTGGAGGGACTGGAGCCAGGCCACTTCACAGTCTTGTTTTTAGAACTAGGGACTTGGGGCAAGGACTCTCTGTCTAGCTCTGGTACATATATCCTATGTTGGGCTTTTCCTTGTCTAGGCTTTTGGAGTTGAGGAATGGAAGGACTGGAGTGAAAGCGAGCAGTTCTGCAGATCATTTTTGATTTGAGGCTATGTCGTCAGAGGACAGCGTAGGGGTACAACATATGGCCCAGGAAAGCCAACTCTTTTTCTTTCTTTCTTTCTTTTTTTTTTTTTTGGCTGCACAGCTCAGTATGTGGGATCTCAGTTCCCCAACCAGGGATCAAATCCTCGCCCCCTGCAATGGAAGCACAGAGTCTTAACCACTGGACCACCAGGGAAGTCCCCAGGAGAGCCAACTCTTATTACTCATAGAAAGAGGATACTAGTGTAAACGCTGATCATTCTTCAAGGACAGAATTCACCTTAAAATTCTACATGCCTATGAAAAAAATCACAGCATTAAAACTCAAGATAAATAGTGCCTAGGTGTTTAGGAATTTAGGCATGCTAGTACAATTTCAGTTATTAAATAGCTTCACCAAGTAATTAATTTCCATTGTGATTTACTATTATTCTAACAGAAACAAACTCCTAGCAGGCAAAATAGATAACTTGCAAATATCTTTTTCTGAAAAATCTACCACTTTTATGTCTTCTTCCTACAATACTACCATACTTGGAATATATTCTTGAAAATAATTTGCCTTTTATAAATATATTGATTTACATTAACTTTAGTCAACTTCCTTTCACAGTGATTACACTGTATTTCTTATGAGTTTTTAATCATAAGACTTCAAGATTCTTAATCTGGGGGTTCATTTAGGAAAATTTTATTTTTTTTAAATCCTCATTTTATTTGTCAAGTATACACTTTTTAATTTTTTGTTTTTTCCTCAGGATATATTATCTTTCTACTAAAAAGGTTAAAGTTAAGTCTGTCATGAAATGAAAACACTGGAAGGTATCTAATAAACCCAAGTTAAAATAACAATACATGACAAACAGAGAAGAGCATATCCTTCTACAAAAGTTGATTCTTTTATGTATATTAAATAAAATGATTCTGGTGGCCTGTTTTTGAAAACTCTTTAAAATCGTTTCCATTTTAAAATTAAGAAAATTAAGTTTTCAATCCCCTTATATTTTGTACTCACTCTTTAAGGCTATCAGACCGCCGCCTATTTCTTCCCCATGAAGAACTCCTACTTCGAGTTCTCCTTTGGCTGGGGCTTCTTGATCTCCTATGATCACTTGGAGAACAAGGGTGACGTTCTTTTGATTTCATTTGGCCTGGTGCTAGAATATGAAGTTCAAGATTTATAATTCATTACCTGAAAACCTCAATAAATAACCACTCAATAAATAAACTACTCGAATAGTATTTTCGGAAAGAATTTTAAATTAAAAAAATCTGTCATTGCTGAAACTCATTCTGCTAAATAAACAAGATCCACTATTTAGCCACACTTACTTTTGCGATCACCTTGTGCAAACTGTATTTCAATCTGACGGCCACATACCCACTTTCTATTGAGGTTATAAAGAGCATCTTCAGCATCACGAACATCTTCAAATATGACTAGCTGTTAAGGACACTTTGAACATCAGATATCAAATAAAAATATTATTTTTAAAGAATTATTTACATGTGACATGAAATTATTAGGAAAAACAAGCTCAAGTTATTAAGCTCACATCTCTAATATAATATGAATAATCAGAAAAAAAGTCACTTATTATCAAAACAAATGGCCCATTATGATTCAGAAGAGTGAATCTAAAAATAAAAAGAACAGAAACAAATCTCTATATTTTTAATGTATACATCAGTGTAGCTGTAGTATGCATGTATAATTAGAAACATGAGAAAAAGATAAGTCCAACATCGGCTAGTATTATCAAATAAACTGTTTAGGACTCACTCCCTTCTGTTAGGTAAAAGATTTATCAGGTTTTTCACTGAAAAAAAATCAGCATGCAGAAATCTTTATTCTGAAATTAAAATTACTCTTTCATTAAAAGGCTTTTTAAATTAATTTAGGAGAAATTACTTATAAACAAAAGTGCACACATATAAGTGAGCTAAAACATATATTCAAAACTGATTTGGTTCTTTAAAAATGATATTTAACTTTGAACCTACTGCTTTAAAATACCTTTATGTTTTTATTATTTGGGATATGATTATAAAAGATATAAACAACCTGCAAACATCTGGAATTACATATATTGATTCCTAATACCCCACTAAACTCCCTTATATATATAAATTATATATTAAACCTAAATAAATGGAAACAAATTATATAAAACGACTAAATAGTTGTATTTCAGGAGGTTGTTGCTGGATTAACTTTTTTAAAAATAGAAAACAGAAAAAGCTCAAGTAATGCAATACAAAATGAGACTTTGGCAATTACCTCAATGTCACTTGATCTTGAACCTTGACCTTTAGTCTTTAGGGCTTGCAAGATGGACTTTATAAGAGACGCAGAACCAACAACATCAGACTTGGCTTTGATTCTGGAACTCTGAGTAAATGTAGGAAAGCCGAAGTCTCAACCTGGTGTTGGCTTTGTCTTTTGCTTGTCAAAGACTTCCCCTCTTCCAGGTCTTTATATCTGTGTCCACCCTCCCTCTTTACTCCTTGATGCTTGAACTTTAGGTGCCTTTTGTCTCGCCTGCTCGGTTTATGCTTGGATTCTAGCTAACAGGTTGGTTCAAACTGAGGGGCGCTTGCCAGCTACTGTGGACTGCTTTAGATTTTCTGAGATAAAGAAATAAACACATTTAATTAGGCAGTATTAATCTCATAAAATATGCTCCTGAGTACATATATGTATATGCACATGTATGTAGTCTATTCACATGCACACAGTAAAATAAAGGATATTGAACATAAGCAAATCCTCTCGGGCGGCGAGTGTAGAAGTCAAGTGGAATGTAAACGTCTACTATAGGGCCATATCGACCAAACTCACGGCGCAAGTCCTCAGGCCTGAAGTGTTTTAGAAATAAGGTAAAGAAATATGAATAGCTGGATTAAAATATTTTGCCTACAGAAATCCAGTTGAAACCTTCAAAAGAAAGTATATTATCTGGACTAGCATTATCTAAAATTGTCTCTCACAGGAATCACCCAGGATTTAGCAAAGAAGGAAAAAATAAAGAAAACAACAAATTCTCAGGTCTCATTTTTGGAGATTCTGATTCATGACATCTGGAAATCTGTACTTTTACAAGCAGTCTAGGTGGGCTTTTATGCTTAGTCAGGTTGAGGAAACACTGACCCAGGACATCCACTTTTTTTTTGCTTTTTTTAATTGAAGTATAGTTGATTTACAATACTGTGTTAGTTTCACGTGTATAGCACAGTGATTCAGAGTGTGTATATATATATATACATTCCTTTTCAGATTCTTTTCCCTTATAGGTTATTACAAAATATTGAGTACAGTTCCCTGTACTATACAATAGGTCCTTGTTGGTTACCTATTTTATATATAGCATATCCACTTCTGAAAGTTACTCCTATTACAAGACTTTTCAATTGTCAACATATAGAGAGTTCTATTAACTCATTAAGAACACATTCATCTCACTATAATTTCACATTTTATGTTCATTGTTTTCAGATAGCAAGAATTAGATTCTAAAGAAGTCCTAAAATTATTTCTCAGGCTTTAAAGAAAAATGGTTGCTTTACTAGTAAACATAAAGCAAAAATAACTACCATAATCTCAAATTTGACAAGTATTTTTGAGTCACTTATATGCTTTCTACTGTGATAGGTACTAAAGAGGGGACACCAAAGAAATACATGGCATAATATTTGTCTTCATGGAGCTACAATTTAACTGAAGAGATAAAATACTTAGCATTAATAGCTGACAGTTATAATGCATTTATAAATTCCCATAACAACAGATGTTTACAGATGAGGGCACAGACAAGTGAACTCACCTAAGGTCACGAAGCCAGCAAGCAACAGAGCTGGAAGCAAACTCCCACAGTCTGACACTAATCTGGGTTTGTAACCACTCTACCCTGCTGCCTCGTGGAGATCTTAGAGATTCAAAATCAAGCTATGAGCACAAAACAAGGCTCAGAAGATATAAGAGTATTTCAAAACATATCGTGTAGAAAAAAGACCCTAAGATGACTGCAAAGCTTCTACCTTGGGCAAATGGAAGAAAGATGGTGTCCATGATAAAAATTAGATAGCTGGAAAAGACAGTTCAGTAGAAGAGGGAGGAGAGGCAAAAGAAGAAACTTTCAGGGTTAGAAATGCCAAATCTGAGGTGATGGTGGAATATCCGTAAGAATTCTGTAAGCAACTGAAAACGGTGACTATACGAATTATATTAGTTATTATATTAGTTATTTTCTTTTCAAGACTAGACGTCAGTGATTAATGCTAGAGATTGGATTTAGGAGTTATTACATAAAGATTCAACTAACACTGACTAAGTAGCCACTATATACCAGGCAGTGCCGGCAATATTATGACAAACTTTATTATATTTTTACTATTTATTTATTTCATTTAATACTCAATATAACATGTTTAATTGTCTGCCTTCCCTGAGAGACTATTAACTTTAGATTTAGAGGACAGTGATAATGTCTTTTTTCTTCTGTTTATTCATTCAACAAATACTTATTGAATATGTACTATGGGCCAGGCTCTAGGAATATGATAGAGAACAAGAAAAACACAATTCCTGCTCCCATAAAACATAGACTACAGGGTAAAGATTCTCAACCATTCCTGAATATTGCAATCATCTGTGAAGGAGATATTATAGAAACAGGCATTCCAGCCTGATGCATTAATCCTTGACCTAATTCGTGCTTCCCATGGTGAGCCCCAGTTATGTTTAAAGTTTTTAAAGGTTTCATAGGCAATTCTGAGGCTCAGGATTGAGAATCGCTTCTAAAGCAGGTGTCTTCACCTAGTGTATCTCAGTACCTAGCATAGTTGCTTGGCACACAGTAGGCGCTCAGTATGCATCTGCTGTATTAATGAGCAAAGAACACATTGTTACCATTTAATAGTCAAGGAGACAGAGTGAGAGCAGTCACCTTGCCCAGAGGTACACACAGCCAGTAGCAAAGCTAGCATTCAAATAAATGTCTTAGGAGGCAACCAATTCCATTAACCAAATGTGAGTGGCTGACAGAAGAGGATCCTAGATAATATAAAAGAGGCTGGAGCAGTGTGTGTGTCACAGAGGCTTAGAATCCCAGAAGTCTGAAGGAACAAATCTCAAAAGAGCTGGTTCTCTTTCATTGTCTCCACTCCCTCACCTGTGAGCTGTTGTTTTGTTTTCATTTATTTTTGCATTTTTGGTGTGATCTATTTTGACATTCAGAAATGTATAGAGATAATAAACACCCATGTATCTACCAACAAGATTTATTATATCTCAACACTTGCCCTATTTGCTGTAATTTTTAGTATTTTTTAAGAAATATTACATCCTCCTACCTTAGAAACAACCGTTGGTGTTCCTCATTCCTCTGCATAACTTTGTATTTCTACTGCAAATGCACATAAATGGTATCAAACTATTTGTAAAATTCTGCACCTTTCCTTCTCCTCCCTTGAGATTTCTCCGTGTAGCTCTAGTTCGCTCATTTTAACTCTGTATTGGTATGGTTATGAATAAACCACAATTTATTCATACATCTTTCTGTGGATGAACATTTTAAAATGCTTCTTTTTTAAACTGCAAACTGTGCTAGAGTGCACATTATGATGCATGTGCTTCCTAGAGCTCTTCAGAGTTCTCTGGGATGTACCACTAGCTATGCAACTGATGGGTTGGAGAGTACAAATATCTTCAGCTTCATTACATGTTCTCCAAAGTAGCCAAATCCACTTAAACTCCTCAAGACATGCATCAGAATTTCTAAGGATCCAACTCCTCACTAACATCTTTTACTCCTTGCCATTCTGAAGGATATAAAGTGAATGTGTATCTCATTATTTGAATTTTAATTTACCTAAACACCAGTGAGGTGCAACATCTTTACATGCTTATGGGTCATTTATTCCAGGGGCAGAATTTCTGGGTTTTTAGAGAGGATGTATATATTTAATTTCTATGAAAGAGCCAAACAGTTCTGCAAAGTGGTTGCACCATTTTATACTGCCACCACCAACATGTAAGTTTCAGTTGTGCCAATCTTTGCCAACACTTGGTATTGTCAGTCTTTTTAATTTTAGCCATTCAAGTGGGTGTTAAGTGGAACACTGTGGTTTTAATTTGCATTTCCGCAACAACAAATGATGCTGAGCACTTTTTCATGTGCTAAATGGACATTCGCATATTTTTCTCTTGAAAGTGTGAGTTTTTTGCCCATTTTTAATAATAACATCTGTCTTTTTATTATTGAGTTGTAAAAGTTCATTATTATTCTGAGAAAAAGTCCTTTGTGAGATATATGTTTTGTGAATATTTTCTCCCAGTCTTTGGCTTGCCTATTTACTTTCTTAATGCTATTTTTTAACGAACAGAAATTTTCATTTTGGAGAAATCTATCAATATTCCTTTTTATTTTATGGTAATTACTTTCTTTGTTCTATAAGAAATCTCTGCCTATCCCCAAGTCATGAAGATATTCTCCCATGCTTTCTTCCACAAGCTTTACAGTTTCATCTTTTACATTTCAATTGATGATCCAGTTCAAATTACATGAAGTAGAGGCTGCAGCACATTTTTTTCATAAAATTAGTACATACATCCAGTTGTTACAGCACCATTTGTTGAAAAGACTTTCCTTTCTCTAATGGCTTTAGTGCCTTTGTCAAAAATCAAATGACTCTATACGTATGGATTATTTATGGACCCTCTATTCTGTTCTACTGATATATTTGTCTATCCTTAGGCCAATATCAAACTGTTTTGAGTACCGTAACTTTTTAGTAAATCTTTAAGTCAGGTAGTATAAATCTTCCAGCTTCAATGACCTTTTTCAAAATTATTTTGGCTATTCTAGATCCTTTGTATATTAATATATTTTAGAATTAACTTGTTAGTTTCTATTTTTTAAAAAGCATTTGATCAGGAGTGCCTTGAATCTATAATCAATTGGGACTGAATTGATAACTTAATAAAATTTCATCTTCCAATCTAAGAACAAAGTATATCTATCAATTTATGTTGGTCTTTGCTCTCTCGGCAACGTGTTATAGTCTCCTTCAATGCAAAGGTTTTTATGTGTTTTTTTGTGAAACTTATTCCTATGTTTTTATGTTTGTTTTTTTTAAATAAATTTATTTATTTATAGCTGCGTTGGGTCTTCATCATTGGGTCTTCGTTGCTGCGTGCAGGCCCTCTAGTTGTGGCGAGTGGGGGCCACTCCTCGCTGCGGTGCGCGGGCCTCTCATCGCAGTGACTTGTCTTTGCTCTAGGCGCACGGGCTTCAGTAGTTGTGGCACGTGGGCTCAGCAACCATGGCACGTGGGCTCTAGAGCGCAGGCTCAGCAGTTGTGGTGCAGGGGCCCAGTTGCTCCGCGGCATGTGGGATCCCCCCAGACGTGGGATCAAACCCGTGTCCCCTGCACTGACAGGCAGACTCCCAACCACTGCGCCACCAGTGAAGTCCCACCTAAGTATGTTTTTAATACTAAGATAAATGGAATTAATTTTTTTTCATTATTTGTTTGCTGTTAGTATACAGAAATAGAATTTTCACTAAGTTTACCTCATATCCTAATAACTCACTGAAACTCATTACTAGTTACTATAGCTTTATGTAAACAAACATGTCACCTAAGAATAGGGACAGGTTTTACTTTTACCTTTATAATTTTTATGTCTTTTTTTTTCTTGCCTTGTTGCATTGGTTAGGACCTGCAATAAAATGCTGAATAGAGGTTGTGAGAGTGGACATCCTTGTCTTGTAAGAGGAAAGCATTCAGTTTCATCATTAAGTATGTTATTGGCTATAGGTTTTTCACAGATGTCCTTTATTAAGCTGAGGAAGTTCCCTTCTCTTCCTAGTTTGCTGAGACTTCTTATCATGAATCTTGCTGGATTTTGTTTAATGCTTTTTCTACATGACCACTGATATCAATATTAATGTAGCCTCATACACACTGTAACCAAAGAATGCTACTAAGTATATCCAAGAGAAGTACTTAATGGGTACTCCCCAACCTAACATAATGGTAAGCATCGAAGTGGGAATGTTTTGAGATTTCGACATTACTTTGTTCCAAGAGAAAACTATATCTGACATTAAAAAGATTACTGTACACAAAATGCCAAGATTTAAAATTAATATTCTTCCTGGTCCACATCTTACTTCACCAGTGAAGAGAAACATAACACAAATTATAAAATTTTAAAATCTTTCTTTAGTTCTTGTGCTCAATTTCATTCCTAACAAATTTAATGCTAACCTATAATGTGTTTTAATGTCTTGTGCTTTATCATATGTATTAAAATGGCCACTTCAAAGAAACATTTAAAATAAAATTTGGCTTCGTTATAAAACTAACATTAAATAAAATATGAAAACAAGATAAAGAAAACCACTCAGGCTTCCCTGGTGGTGCAGTGGTTGGGAGTCCGCCTGCCGATGCAGGGGACGCAGGTTTGTGCCCCGGTCCAGGAAGATCCCACATGCCGCAGAGCGGCTGGGCCTGTGAGCCATGGCCGCTGAGCCTGCACGTCTGGAGCCTGTGCTCCGCAACAGGAGAGGCCACAGCAGTGAGAGGCCCGCGTACTGCAAAAAAAAAAAACAAAAAAAACAAAAAAAAACAAGATAAAGAAAACCACTCAAAGGGATTTCTTTCCAGGATCATTTTCTATAATATATATATAGATTTTCCCTTCATTTTTTTATGTAATTGAAATCAAACTGTATTTATAGTTTTATACCCTGTTTGTTTTAACATATATCCCAATGATTTTCTTTATAAGCATACCAAATGTTAAAGCTAATTTAAAACGTGTCTAGGGGGCTTCCCTGGTGGCACAGTGGTTAAGAATCCGCCTGCCAATACAGGGGACACGGGTTCGAACCCTGGTCTGGGAAGATCCCACATGCCACGGAGCAACTAAGCCCGTGCACCACAACTACTGATCCTGCGCTCTAGAGCCTGTGAGCACGTGCCACAACTACTGAAGCCCATGTGCCTAGAGCCTGTGCTCTGCAACAAGAGAAGCCACTGCAATGAGGCCCACGCACCGCAACAAAGAGTAGCTCCTGTTCGCCTCAACTAGAGAAAGCCCGTGCGCAGCAACAAAGACCCAACACAGCCAAAAATAAAATTAATTAATTATAAATAAATAAATAAAATGTGTCTAGGTGTCATATTGCTAGTTAACTTAGACTATATGCCACCTTGTACAAAAAAAACTATTAATTAAGGTTGCATGTGATGATTCTACTTTCATAACATTACTCAACAGCTGTGCAGTTTTAGGAAAGATCCTTAATGTCTCTAAATCTCAGATTCTTATCTGTTATATAAGGTTACTGAAAATTTAATAAGATAACATAGTACAGTTTTTAGTACAGTGCCTGGTATACAGTGAGTACTCAACAAATGTTAGCGATTATTATAATTTCATTAATACAAAACTCCTAGATTTTGACTGTCCCCCAGTGGCAGTGATAGAAAGTCGTGAAAAAAATGGAAAAGGAAATCAATAAATCTCAATTATCAGTCTTGATTATCTAGATCAGAGGTCATGTGTCACATGTGTATATGTTCTGTTTGGCCTACACAATGTTTAAACATTTAAAACAAGTCCAAATGTCTATATAGCAGTTATCAGCTGAAGCTTGGTAGCAGTCACTGTCCCCTTGAGATGGCACATGTTCTTTTTCATTTGCCAGGGTCCATACCATCCTACTGTCCCTTAACGTGACATCTTCACTCATTCATATTACCCTGGCTGGCCCCTGTGGCCATTAGAATTGGAAACCTTTCATTTTTTTGTAGGCACACTGGAGAGGCTTGATCTTATTCAGTATTCAAGTGGTCTGTTTAACTGTGGGAATTGTTTTAACCTTACCCAAGTTATAAATTTTGCTTGTTTTCTATGTAATATATTGATTAAACAGGTTGAGAGAAGAAATGTAAACACAGGCATTTTAGGATGTTAAAGTATATTAACTCACAGTTTACAGTTGTGACATATATATATAATAGCAGGGATCAAATTTTTTAAAAAGACCTAACATTTACTTCTCAAAGGTAAATTATGATGATTACTCCTGATGGCTCTGGAGTCAAGCGCTCCAATATGTTTCCAGCTGTGAAGCCCCAGGTAAGTCATTAACACGCTGACTTGCAGCTTTCCCTTATGTACAATAAGATAATCCTGCATACCTATAAAGTTTGGGATGGTGCTGGAGAGTAAATTAAGCAAGCCCAGTGATACGAAAATGTCTATTATTTTAGACATTTATCAAAATGTCCACCCGCCCCGGCATTCCTTCTGGCCCCTATTAAGGGAGAAAGACACTGTTATAAGAAGTCATTCCTTAACATCTATGTTCAGGTACTATGTAGACAGAATTCTCCAAAGAGGGGCGGGTGGTTTGAGTGCATCAGAACCGACCAGGGAAGTCTATCCAAACCGTTATGATGGGTGTTTATATTGCACTCAGAACTTTAAAGAGAAACACAGAAATCTCATCCACTGAAGTTATCCTTTGTATATAGTATAAAACTGTGCAACGAATAAAATTTAACCAGCACCACCTGTAAGTAGACCAGACTACCGACTACAGGCAAAGGGAATCGTAAGGCCCAAGGTACGCATTATTCCGTAACGCGTTCTCACCATCCCCAATTCCTTCCCATTTAGGAGGCAAGATGCGCGGCTTTATCCCGGTACAGCGACAAAGGGGCGAGACCCAGGCACCCACCCGAGGAACACTGAGGGCCAGAGGCGGGGAGGGACCGGCCCCCGGGCAAGAGTCAGCCGGCGCTCCGCCGGTTCTCGCGGTGGGGATGGGTACCGGCCCGCCGCCCAGGTGCTGGGGGCGGTTAAGCGCTACGGGGCCCGGAAGCGGGGCCGCAGCGGGGCGGAACGCCGGCCGGGAGGGTTGAGGCGCGAGTCCCGCCCAGGCCCCGAGTAGCCCGAGGGCTCCCGCCGGCCCCGGGAAGGGCTCCTCCGCGGAGCGCCCCGGCCCAGCCGGCTGGGAGGTGCTAGGCAGACCCGCGGGCCGCCGCCGGGCTCCGCCCCGCGGCCGTTACCCGCCCCTCCCCCGCGCCCCAACCTGAGGCGGCACCGCCGCTCACCTGGTGGCGTCCGCGACGTTCCTGACGAACAGCGAGGTGTTGGGGGGCCTCGTGTAGCGAGACATGACCGCTTCCTCCGTTCCCTCCGGGTCTGCCCGTGGCCGCCGGGCTCGCTCCGTCTCCTGCTGCCGCCGCAGCCAAAGCAGCTCCGCCGGCCCCCGGCGCGACCCCCTCCCCTCCGCCTCGGCCCCGCCAGCGCGCAGCCGCAGAGGCGGGCGCGGGGGAAGCGCTGTGCGGCGCGAGTCAGTCTGTGCGGACCTCGCGGGGGCGGGGGCGGGGGCGGCGCCGGCGCCGACGCCGACGCCCATAGGGGTGCGGGGAGGGGGCGACGCGGCGTGCCAGGATTCCAGGGCGTCTGAAAAGGGGGCGGCGCAGGAGGCCAGGGGTTGAGGGGATCAGGAGAGGGAGTCGCGCGGGGGTCCCGGAGTCAAATGGAATTCGGGGAGGAGACGACTGGGGTCAGAGTGTAACAGGAGGGCAGGAACCAGAGCGGTTGTAGAGGCTGAAGCGGATGAGCTGGGGGCTAGAGAGGTTCCGGAGGGAGGGTGTCACGAGGGGTGGGCGGGCGGGGTGAAGGCTGAGTTCAACCGCGCAACGGCCGCTTGGACGCTGGGGCCTTCATTCTTGCATCCTTAGCCCAAGGCGGGGCAGTTGTTCCGCCTCCTGTCCCCTTTAGTGTTGAGACTCTTTAGGCTTTCAAACTGGGAGGATTTTTTTCTATGTGTTTTGATTCTTCATCCATTATTCATTTAGGGTACGCCGTTCAGCTCTGAGTACGTTCATTCAAGTGTTTATTGAGCACCTGCTATGCACCAGGAACTATTTTAGGTGCGTTTTAGAGCAACGAACAAAAGAGGCCAAGTCCCAGTCCTCATAGAGCTTACATCCATCAGTGAAGACCAGACAATAAAAGAATGAACAAATGCATACATGGTGTAGAGGGAATCAATGAAAATGCAGAGGCAATTAAGCAAATTTAAATTATCCTCTTCACGTCTCTCCAAAATGTCATATCCATCCTCTTCTGGTTATCCTCCTGCCTTCACATTTGCTCCTGTGGTCAGTACAGCCTGTTACCAGGACTGTAGCCAGGTGACTTGTAATTGTTAGTAGCACCCCTTTTCATTCTAAGTGGTCGCTTTTGGAGGGTAAATAATATGGTCACCCTACCTAGCCCACAGCGGTCTCAAAGGCTGTGAGAGTTTACCAAAGTCGGCAAATGCTTCTGGAATAGTGGCCATTCATTCAAAAAGTGATTGCTATGGCAAAGCAAGCTCAGGCCTGGCCTGGGAATATAAGGGGTGGGGGAGGGCCCCCCATTCTCAGGAAGCTTACAGTTTGGCAGAGGAGGCAGACTCGAATTATGGCACTAATAAACACACAAACTAGGCTAAGGGCTATGAAAAGAGCTACATGCTGCTAGAAGGGTACCTTATGGGGCTTGGTGAGCAGGCCTAGAGGGTCACTGAACTTTTCCCTGAGGAGTGTTGGAGAAATATTTGAAGAATGAAGAGGAGCAATCCATGCACTGGAACAGCATGTGCAAAGGCTTTGAGGCAATACAGGAAATGAAAGGAGGCAAACAGGAGCGTCAGGCTGGAGAAGAACAGGAAAATGAGGCTGGAGAGCAGGCTGAGTGTATGATAGGGCAGTTTGGAATGCTGACCATATGGGTTTGCTAGGGCTCTTGGAACAAATTACCACAAACTCAGTAGTTTAAGCTGATAGAAACGTACTTTCTCACAGTTCAGGGGGCCATAAGTCTGAAGTCCAGGTGTTGGCAGGGCCACACTCTCTCCAAAGGCACTCGGGGGGATCCTTCCTTGCTTCTTCTGGTCCCTGGTGCCTCCGATCTCTGCTTCCGTCTTCATGCGGCTTTCTCCTCTTTGTCTTACGAGCACACTTGTAATTTTCTTGGGTTTTTTTGGCTGTGCCACGTGGCATGCGGGATCTTAGTTCCCCCTCCACGGCTCAAACCCGAGCCCCCTGAAGTGGTAGTGTGGAGTCTTAATCACTGGACTGCCAGGGAAGTCCCAGGACACTTATCATTGGATTTAGGGCCCACCCAGGTAATCCAAGATGATCTCATCTCAAGATCCTTAATTGTATCTGAAAAGACCCTTTTTCTAAATAAGATCAGGACTTGGTTATGTCTTTTCTGGGGCCACCACTCAACCCACTACACTGACCTTGCAGAGAAAAGAGACTTGGGAGGAGGTGAGAGTTATTAATAAACCTCCCCCCTGACATATTAAGTGGAGTAAAAATTCAGTAGACTCTGTGTAAACCATGAACCTATTTAGTTAAAAATATGTGTATTGGTATGTTCATTTATAAATAGAATTGTTTCTAGGTGGAGGCATTACACTCTGATTTTCACTTCTTACCTTTGGTACTGTCAGATTAATTTATTTTTGGCTGCATTGGGTTTTCGTTGCTGCATTCGGGCTTTCTCTAGTTGTGGTGAGCAGGGTTTACTCTTCGTTGCGGTGCGTGGGCTTCTCATTGCAGTGGTTTCTCTTGTTGTGGAGCACGGGCTCTAGGCGCGAGGGCTCAGTAGCTGTGGCTCACAGGCTCTAGAGAGCAGGTTCAGTAGTTGTGGCGTGTGGGCTTAGTTGCTCCATGGCATGTGGGATCTTCCCTGACCAGGGATCGAACCCCTGCATTGGCAGGCGGATTCTTAACCACTGTGCCACCAGGGAAGCCCCTGTCATATTATTTTAAAATACTTTTTATAATTGGAAAAACCCTACAAAGCTCTTTATAGTTTGAAAAAAGCTTTTACTGGGATATCTGAAAAGACTTAGTGACTAGGTAGGAGGTTTTTTTCCTGTTCCTATTGATAGAAGTATTTGAGGAAAGGGACAAACTGTGGAAGGAGGTTCAATTAGAAACTTGAACTTTAAAGGTAGCTGGAATTGATTTAAAATGTTATGGAGCGCACAGCTGTGGAGCGCTGAGCCACGCATCATGCCCTGCGCTGCCCAGACTAGCGAACAATACAGTCAAGATGGCTAAAGGTGACCCAAGAAACCAAAGGGCAAGATGTCTGCTTATGCCTTCTTTGTGCAGATGTGCAGAGAGGAACATAAGAAGAAAAACCCCGAGGTCCCTGACAATTTTGCAGAATTTTCCAAGAAGTGCTCTGAGTGGTAGAAGACAATGTCTTGGAAAGAGAAGTCTAAATTTGATGAAATGGCAAAGGCAGATAAAGTGCTCTATGATGGGGAAATGAAGGATTACGGACTAGCTAAGGGAGGCAAGAAGAAGAAGGACCCGAATGCCCCCAAGAGGCCACCGTCTGGATTTTTCCTGTTCTCTTCCGAATTCCGCCCCAAGGTCAAATCTACAAACCTTGGCATCTCTATTGGAGATGTGGCAAAGAAGCTGGGCGAGATATGGAATAACTTAAGTGACAGCGAGAAGCAGCCATAAATCAAAAAGGCAGCGAAGCTGAAGGAGAAATACGAGAAGGATGTCTCAGACTATAAGTCTAAAGGGAAGTTTGATGGCGCCAAGGGTCCTGCTAAAGTTGCCCGGAAAAAGGTGGAAGAGGAAGATGAAGAAGACGAGGACGAAGAGGAGGAGGAGGATGATGAATCAAAAAAGGGGCTTCCCTGGTGGCGCAGTGGTTGAGAGTCCGCCTGCCGATGCAGGGGACACGGGTTCGTGCCCCGGTCCGGGAAGATCCCACATGCCGCGGAGCGGCTGGGCCCGTGAGCCATGGCCGCTGAGCCTGCGCGTCCGGAGCCTGTGCTCCGCAACGGGAGAGGCCACAACAGTGAGAGGCCCGCGTACCGCAAAAAAAAAAATTAAAATAGAGGCACATACGAATTTATTTCTAATGTTTGAAACTTTACTCCTAAGCCCTGTCTCTGGGGAAACTGCTGGTAACACACTTGTTGTCATTTAGAATCCAAGCGCTTATGATCTCCCCCTCATTTTCCACCTGCCTTCACACACTCAGCTGGCTATCTCTTCCCTTTTTGTCACTCTAGAGCATCTATTCCAAATGGTAAACAAGAGAAACACTACCCTCTCGATTTCACCTATAGATTTTTTGGCAAGGAGTGTGAAAGGAGAAAATGACTGTTTCTAGCTTATTTGTAAAGTTTAAAATTTAAGGCTACCTCTATTTCTAATAACCACAGATAATCAAGGCTGGTTTATAAGAACAATGTATTTTTGTTTTTTGCTTTATATATATATATTTATTTAAAGTTTTGTCGATGTACAACATTATGTTAGTTTCAGGTGTACTACATAGTGATTTCACATTTACATACATTATGAAATGATCACCACAATAAGTCTAATAATTATCTGTCCCCACACAAAGTTATTAGAGTATTATTGACCATATCCTTATGCTGTATATTACATCCCCGTTGCTTATTTAGTTTATAACTGGAGGTCTGTACCTCTTAACCTCCTTCACCTATTTTGCCCACCCCTCTACCACCCTACGGCAGCCACCCACTTGTTCTCTGTATCTATGAGTTTTTGTTTTGTGCAACACATATTTGTTATTCTACAGCAAACCTATAATCCACGTGGCTGTATAATGTTACTAACCTTTTTTCCATTTCTTAAATGGGTCAAAGTAGTCTAATTATCAGGTCTGTAATTAAAGAGTCAAATCATGAAAAACTAGTACACTATAATCAGATTAATTAAAGAGTTTTGTTTTTGACTATCATAGTAGAGAACTAGACCTGACTGAAAATTAAATTGTACTTGGGTATGCATGAGTGTCTTGAAATTTGTATGATGAAAACAAAGTACTTTGGAGAAATAAATTCCGGAGTAATGAAGTCAGCTGATATCATCTTATGCTGTGAACTCACTCCCCAACAGATGGTGCTAGCTCACCTCTAGTGAGAGCTCTTCTGGTCTACCCTCCCTTAAAATGTACCATGACCTTGATGGTGAAAACTGATGTGATGACTGGAATAGAATGTATTGTTAACCTTCTTCTATTGCCCCTGAACTTTGGCTTTTAAGACCTCATTCCACACAACCCAGTTGGAGAATCTATGGTCGTATCCTCTTGTGAATTTGATTTCTTCCATGGTAGCTATAGGAAATCATTCTAAACGTCATTTATATGATAACAATGGATATTATTTAACTTTTTCAGAAAAGTCAGTTACAGAAGGCCTTTCACTTTAGGTATATATCCCCCAAAATGACATTGAATCTTGAAAATGTTGGAGGTGGGTGTTTCTTCCTAACTTAATTTGACAAATATTTAGTGACCATCTACTGTATATTAAACATAGTACTAGGAACTGGGGATGAAAATAGAAGTTATGCCTCCTGCTTCTGAAGGACCTAGCCCAGTGTTTCCCAGAGTTAAGTCATTTTCACATATCCTACGAGAATTTTGCCATAATGATGCACTTTGTTACCATTATATGCTTACTATTTTTCTTTATCTCACTTTTATTTTAAAAGAAAAATCTATCACCAATATTAATTTTTCCTAGAAATACAATTGATTTTATGTGTTGACCATGTTATCTTTTAAAAAATATTTTATTTATTTATTTATTTATTTTGGCTGCGCCAGGTCTTCGTCGTGGCACGCAGGATCTTTTAGTTGCGGCATGCAGGCTTCTTAGTTGTGGCATGTGGACTTCTTAGTTGCAGCATGCATGTGGGATCTAGTTCCCCAACCAGGGAATGAACCCAGGCCCCCTGCATTGGGAGCACAGAGTCTTACCCACTGGACCACCAGGGAAATCACTCATCAATATTCATTTTTAAAGTTTCATAGACAGAAAGTAATCATCAGAAAATATCATAGGGCTTCCCTGGTGGCGCAGTGGTTGAGAGTCCGCCTGCCGATGCAGGGGACACGGGTTCGTGCCCCGGTCTGGGAAGATCCCACGTGCCGCAGAGCGGCTGGGCCCGTGAGCCATGGCCGCTGAGCCTGCACGTCCGGAGCCTGTGCTCCGCAACGGGAGAGGTCACAACAGTGAGAGGCCCGCGTACCGTCAAAAAAAAAAAAAAAGAAAATATCATGAAGAAATATATAAATTCTAGCCAATTATTGTTATCTACAAAGTTTTAAGCCTGAGGCCTGCTCTCTCTTAAAAAAGGGAAATTAATCACACAATAATAGAGAGATGTTAAAGCCATAAGCACAAAACTAAAACTTTCTCCCTAAAGTATTAAAAAGGGGATAACTCTCACACTATGCAATTCAATATTTAACGTCATATCAGTGTAACACGTAAAACCATCTACAGTACCACTAATGGTAAGTGTCCAACATTTTGGGGGACACTCTAGTTAGAGAGAGATGCATGTAAACAAATCATTATTATATAGTTTCATTAGTGCTATGTAAAGACATTTGGAATACTGTGTAGGATATGATGGAAACAGATTAGTCCTCTGTAGGGAAAGGAGACTGCAATTTATTTTAGAGAAAATGATGTTTGAGATATTTATTGAAGGATGAATACAAATTTACCAAGAAATAGAAAAATCAGGGCGTTTCAGAGAAAGTGAACCAGATGAGAAAAGGCACAGTGTGGCGGGAGCAGTATGGTGTGCTGAACTATGGGAGAGGGAAGAATGAATGTTAAAGAGGTTGGAATGGAAACCAGGAGACAAATTTTTAGAGGATCTGTATGTATACCATGCCAAGGAGCTTTGGCTTAATCCTTCTGGCAATGGGACTCCATCACAAGTTTTTAAGCAGGGGATTATGAAGATCAGATCTGTGTTTCATGAGGATGATTCTGACAGAAATGCAGAGCATGAGTTGGAAGGAGTAGTGAAGTAGAAACTGGTATAAGAAGATCAGTTAAAAGGTTCTTGCATGTGATAAGTTTCCTCTCTCTCTCTTCTTTTTTTCATATGTCTGGGAGTACATTCTTGTATTTATTTATTTGCGTTGGGTCTTTGTTGCTGCACACAGTCTTTCTCTAGTTGCATCGAGAAGGGGCTACTCTTTGTTGCGGTGCATGGGCTTCTCATTGCAGTGGTTTCTCTTGTTGAGGAGCTTGGGCTTTAGGCACGCGGTCTTCAGTAGTTGTGGCACATGGGCTCAGTAGTTGTGGCACATGGGCTTAGTTGCTCCGTGGCATGTGGGATCTTCCTGGACCAGGGATCAAACCCATGTCCTCTGCATTGGCAGGTGGATTCTTAACCACTGCGCCACCAGGGAAGTCCCTGATATGTTTTCTCTTTAAAAATATATATATTTCTTAAGTCAGATAGAGAAAGACAAATAGTATATGATCTCACTTACATATGGGTTCTTAAAAAATGGAGCTCACAGATTCGGAGAACAGATTGGTGGTTACCATTTTCACTCAACAAAATGAGTGAAGGTGATCAAAAGGTACAAATCTCCAGTTATAAGAAAATAAATCCTGGGGATGTAATGTGCAGCATGGTGAATATAGTTCACAATACTGTATTATATATTTGAAAGTTGCTAGAAGAGTAGATCTTAAAAGTTCTCATCATAAGAAAACAAAAATTTGTATCTATGTGTGGTAATGCATGTTAACTATACTTTCTGTGATAATCATTTCACAATATATACATATATCAAATCATTGTGTTATATGCCTAAAACTAATACAGTGTTATATGTCAAATATATCTCAACTTAAATAATATTTCTTAGCTTTGTTCACTGAAAACGCTTAGAAACAATGACCAGTCAGTAGCACTCAGCACCCTGAGCACAGACTATGGTCTCTAAATATCATTTTCTCCTCAAAGGAGCCATGACTTTGAATGAGTGGCTAATGTCAGGTCTGGGGCAGGAAATGTACAAGATAAACCCGGAATAACTTGTCACATCAGAAGGAAAGAAGCCATCAAAGGCTTCTGGGGTCCTGTCAAAAGGATTCAAAAGACAATACTAGCTAAAGAAGGGATAATTTGAGTATTGATAATAATAGTAACTGCAACGAATTAAAACATATCAAATATCTGTAAGAGTGCAAGGTCATACGTACACTAAAAAGCAAGTCTAATTGATCACCTTTTAAGCCTAACTTTTCTGTACAAATTTATACCTCAGGGAAACCCAAATGGTTGATGAGGGAAGTTTTCTCTCCCAAAGTATTTCAGTCAGTAAAATAAAGGAGGGGGCTGGGAGGAGGTGGAGTGAATGGGGAGCAAGAGGGGTGGGCTGATGTCCAATCATGTGTGCCTGTACAATGGCATTCGACTCAGAATGAAAGAAGGGGTGACCACCATGGGTGAACCCCAAACACATGATGTTGAGCAAAAGAATCCAGATACAAAAGAATACATTCTGCATGATGCCATTTGTATGAAGTTCAGAAAGAGTCCAAAGAATCCAGATACAAAAGAATACATTCTGCATGATGCCATTTGTATGAAGTTCAGAAAGAGTCGATAAAAATCAAAGAGATGATTGCCTTTAGGGAGTAGGGACTCCTGGAAGGGGGAATGAGGGAACTTTCTGAAGGTGATGAAAGTGTTCTATATCTACATTGGCATATTGGTTATACAGGTGTATATAGTTGTCAAAAGTCATCAAAGCATATACATTTACGATATGAATACATCACAGAGTGTGTATATATATATATATATATACATATATTTTTTAAATTTTAATTTATTTTTTGGCTGCATTGGGTCTTCATTGCTGTGCTCAGGCTTTCTCTAGTTGCGGTGCGCAGGCTTCTCATTGCGGTGGCTTCTCTTGTTGCGGAGCACAGGCTCTAGGCACGTGGGCTTCAGTAGTTGTGGCTCGCGGGCTCTAGAGCACAGGCTCAGTAGTTGTGGCGCTCGGACTTAGCCACTCTGCGGCATGTGGAATCCTCCCGGACCAGGGATCCAACCCATGTCCCCTGGCTTGGCAGGCAGATTCTCAACCACTGTGCCACAAGGGAAGTCCCCTATATTTTACCTTAATAAAAATGTTTCAGGACTTCCCTGGTGGTCCAGTGGTTAAGACTCTGAGCTTCCACTGCAGGGGGCATGGGTTCCATCCCTGGTCAGGGAATTAAGATCTCGCATGCTGTGCAATGCAGCTGAGAAATAAAAAGTTTCATAATTTTTTCTTAATTAAGAAGAGAAGAGGGGTAGTGGGCAGTAATTTTGAGAAACTTTTTAAAGTTGATCTCTCCATTCTCTGGGCCAGCTCCACTGGTGGCCTGCTTAGGCTGCCAGTGTGGGATGTTGCGGGGGTTAAGTAGAGGGATCTCAGAAGTTTTCGTGAGCTGGGAGAGGTGTGGTTACTCCATAGAGCTCTGTGGTGGGCTTCAGTGCCATGGAAGGGCTTCAAGCCACCACAGAGCTTGGCTTCAGGCATCCTTGGAAAGCCACAAGCAGTGGTGGTGGAGCCATGGCTGGATGATGGGAATCTGGGCCCTGCCCTCTGCAGCCTCCAGCCAGAGTCCATGGTGTGTGCGCCTGTCATCGGCTTTTTAGTGGGTCTCATATTTGTTTAGACTTGTCTAGTTGTCTGGAAGCTGGCGTCATGTGAAATGGGAAATGCTGCTTTCACAATGCTGGCTGAAATTTCACAAACATTGGCATAACAAATTCAAGAGAAGTGTCAACTCCTTGGCAAGGATGGCACTGTTCAAAGGGGGACTGTAGCAACTGAGTCATCTTTGGAGGATATTAGCCTAGAGAAAGAGTCAACAAAAATTCAGAGCCTGGCAGACACCTATGGAATGCTGACGAGTACCAACTCTATCCTGAAGGAGGAAATAATAAAATAATACTTCCCTAATAAAAGAAGTAGATGAAAGATCCAGACACTCAAGAAAAAAGGAGCTGATGGCTGAAGTTGCAAGAATGATCTGGTCACTGAACTAGGAGTCACCACATCACAATAAATTTTCCAAACAATAACTCCCTGTTGTCCCTCCAGATGGTGGCCTTGTGCTGCCAGGCCACATTCACCCACCTCCCTCTAATACGTTATCGTCACTCCAGATGCAAGCAGTTCCTGTAGAGACCTCCTTTTCCTTCTCATCCTCCTCTGGGAAGAGCTTATAGAGCCCCCTTCTTGGGCAGGAGTTTCTCCTCTACCCTCAAATCCTAAAAACAGAAGTGAGTTCCTTTGAAGTTAGTCCGAACTTCAAATGAACCGACTATTGGAACCAACATCAAGAAACTAGAGACTTAAAATCAGGTCTCTTCAAAATGAATTTTAATCTCATTTGTTAGCATTTTAAAAACTTAAAGGGGGAGGCTTCCCTGGTGGCTCAGTGGTTGAGAGTCCACCTGCCGATGCAGGGGACACGGGTTCGTGCTCCGGTCCAGGAAGATCCCACATGCCGTGGAGCGGCTGGGCCCGTGAGCCATGGCCGCTGAGCCTGCGCGTCTGGGGCCTGTGCTCCACAACAGGAGAGACCACAACAGTGAGAGGCCCTCGTACCACACAAAAAAAAGACAAAAACAAAAACTTAAAGGGCCATACTTGTGCTCATAATAACAATCAATAGAACTTTAGTTCTCAGAATAGGGTTTGTAAAATTATTTTTATATAAATGTTATAATTAAATTATTTTTACTTAATTTTTCTCTATATATAATATAAATATTATGTTTTATTTAATTATACATGCAGTTTATCAATAGCATACAATTCCAAGAGGATTCTATAGTTCTTTAGAGGGTCCCAAGCAGGATTGAGCCTGAGCTGTACAGGGTGATAACCATTCAATGACACACATTTTATTGGCTTTCTCTTCTTGCCTGTATCACTCTCCATTTTCTGGGATTACCTTCCAAATAAGTTACATGCACCTGAGAGTATGTCTCCGGCTCTGCTTTCAGGGGAAACTAAGCTAAGACGGACATTGTAATGTACAGCCAGCCACACAATATATAACTAGGCCCTTCGGGCTGACTTTCCCTTGCCTTCTACTACAAGGGGTGTGGACACTGTCATCAATAAATGAAACTTAGTCACATCTTTCTGAACTGTAGTCCCCGTTGTTAGAAAGACAGCATGTAATGGGGACAGTGTCATCTCCAGGAAGTGGATGCCTCCGGTCCATGAATTCTCTAGACCCCTCCCATCCTGCCCCCTTTCACACGTTCCTGAATGTATCGGTCACATTAAATCAATGAGACTAACTGAGCTGCTCCTTCCTTATTCCACTGTTTCTCTGACATCACCCAGGAAATTACTGGAACCTTTGGTCTTAGCTGTCCCTCAACTGTGGTGCCGTCTCAACCAGTGTCTGCCAGGCTAGTAATTCGTTTTCAGTAGAGAAGTAGCAAGCAGCTACATTGGGTAATTTTAGGGGCCAAGAGCCTCAAGTTCTACACTTAAGCCAATCCTGATATACGTCAGAGACCATCTCATTAGAGCATTTATTGCACCCCATCAATCTTGTGGTGCAATAAACAAGACCGAGCAGAGTACAGCATAGAATACCAAGCATGAACACCGTCTTTTTTTTTCTTTTTTTTTTTAATCACCTGCAGCCTTTCAGGCCAACATATGCTTCTCTGAACTGAGAGCTTCGGAAGTAGCATAAATGTTAGTGGCAAGCATCTCTGGGACTTATGCTCACAGGCCTTCAGATTGCCAATAAAGGCGATCTTGCAGAGACATTCTTAAAAGTCTAGTGATTTTTGGCTCTCTGTTCTTATTTAAGAGAGAAACACCAAAAATGGCTTGGAAACTTGGCCAGGATGTTAACTAGTGGCTTCACTGTACAGTTTACTGTAGATCTGTACTCAGGCCTTACTTTGTAGATGCCCAAATGTTAGCATCTGTAGGGTTTTTTTCTCTTGGGCTAGTTTTCTGTTTGTTTGTACTGTTGTTATTGTTCTGTATTTCAGGAGAGGGTGTAAACCTGGCTGCTATTATTCTAGGAGCTGAGTAAGGGCAGGGGACTAAAGTTCTCACAACTCAGTATGTAAAATTTAACTTTACCTCCCTGTTTTACCTTTTGTCTTACTTCCCTGAAATATTCCTGAGGCTAGAGCTCTGTTTCGATTTTTCCAGTGAGAATACCTGGAATGTCTTCTTCTGTTGGGGTGGGAAAGGTTTAGGTGCCTGGCTATGCAATGTTAGGGCTGGCATCTAGAGAGCTAGCTGCTTTTTATTAGACTTTCAACTAATCTTGTTTTTAATCCACACCCCATTCAAAGTGACAGGTGCCTCCAATTCTGCAGCCGTTCTTGTCTTGCTTTATGGCTTTTCCGATGGCAGATGCTTAAATTTCAGCTTTCTCTGCTTTTTTAAGTTTCCACTTGTCCACCTGCTTGCCATTTTCCAAGTTGTATTCTAGCAGCAAATCACCTATCTGAAAAGACTACCTATCTCAGCCTCCTTTGCATATAGTTCTGGCCAAAGGGGAAATGCTATGAGAAACATCAGGAATGGCCCCTTAACGGGATTTGATTCGGCTGTGGAGCACATCCTTTTATCCTTCTCTTCTCCCTTCTTCCTACTGCCTGGAATGTGGACATGATAGCTAGAATGCCAGCAATTATCCTGAACTCATGAGGGAACCTTGAGGAAGGAAGCCACATACTGAGGATGACAGAGCAGAAATATAGAAGCCTTGGTCCCTGGTGGCTGTGGAGTTACCCCAGACTAACAGCAGACTTCTTTTATACTAACAGTAATTCTGATAAATTCTATCATGTACAATTTCCTTCAAAAGAGGGGGAAAGACTATGATACATTGATAATTGTGTACATTGCATTACTGAGTATGTTGCCGACAGGACAGAACTTCTTTTTGACCAGGAGGATAAAAATAGACTTCTCTCTCCCTAACAATTTTACATATCTAGTGATTGGAAGAATTTCCAATAGACTGACTCATACCTCCTTTCCTTTTAATCTTTGTATATATGGTGCCATCCACTGCAGTATAAAGTCACATTGCAATGTAACCTCTGGCCCTGCACCTTTACATGACAGGATCCCAGGTGAGTTGGCACAGAGGGCAGTAGGAATATTCCTGGGAGCCATTTCTATTCCTGGATGGCTAGCAATACTTACCTCTACACAGAAATACTGCACCACACATAATCACATTCCACGAAACCCAAACCAATGTATGCTCAGTTCAACTTCCCATTAACTGGATCCCATTAACTGGCCACACTGTGGCCATTCCAATGTGACATGACTAAGGGAAGTCTATCAGAAGGAACATCAGAATGGAAGGAAATAGAGGTCTTAACTGATCGTGATGGAAATATCTTCGGCGAATTTTACTCAAACATATGACCACATGAGATCATTTCTAGGCCCTTAATGGGCTTGGAAGGAGTCCGTGTAAGTGAGGGACCCTGAAGCTTAAGCTCCATTAGCTTCACAGTATATTTGCCTTGGGTAGGACAGGTGGAATAACATTTAACAAACAGGAACACTTAGTTTATTTATGCTGTTGCAACCACAGTACCAGGAGAAACAACAGTCACTATGCCCAAAATTTCTTGTGTTGAATGGGACTTGGGGACATTCTTTTATTCACAAACCCAACACTTCTCTGTGGTCTTAATCACTGGCTTCTGCATAAATTCCTCCCAAATTTCACTTCTGTTTCTCCTTCTTTTTTTTTTTGTGGTTGCAGGAACTTCAAACTGTGAGGTCTCATCCTCTTTGTTGGACCTATTTCCAAGTATCTTGCTGACCAAGACACATTCTTAGCAAATGAGTCATGTTTACCTAAACCTGCTAATTCAGTACAATTTATTTCTAACTTATTAATACACAAAGTAGTTTTCAAACACATATATCCACATGATGCTTTAATCCTTTATATAACTTCTATCCAGATATATCATGCAAAATTTTATACTCAGAAAAGTTCCATGTTTTATATACTTATTAATTTTATAAATTTCCTCAGAATATATTCTTCTTTTGATCAATTCTACACTTCATTATAAGTTAAAGAAAATGGCAGTGTAGCAATGGGATGGTGGATGATTTCTCTGGTATGAGTAGCAGAGGCTAAAAGTAGAACCATTACTACAGTACTTTCACCTTACAGAGCAGTCGATATTTTTCATAAGATTTTTCCTCTGGATTGTTCTGCCAGCTTTTTAGGTTTTTCAACCTCCACAGGCTTGCTGTACTATCAGAATCGTGGGTTGGTTTAGCTGATTCTCTGTAGAGAATAACTGCTAATAATTGCTGTTTCAGAAAACAAGTCAACCAAAGTTAACTAACAAACACTTGCTGAGATTCTATATTGATTTAAAAATATACAATAAAGCTAATGGAAATATTAGTACCGTCCAAAAGGGACATAAGAAGCACTTTATAGAAAGAATTTAGGAATTTGAAACTAGATTCTAGGTTAACGTTTGAGGAGTTTGTTTATTTCACAGTGTTAGTATGTGAAGATCAAATTCTCTTGGCTTAGCAGCTGTGATGGATCATCCTATTGTGCAATGTAGAAACTCAGGTTTAATATGATCTCACATAAAACTCATTTAGCCATTAATTGAAAATAGACAAATAGGCTGGTCATGGATTGGCAATTTTGGCCTTTTTACTTATTTAATTTAGCCTAGTTTGTTTTCTTCAACTTCACCTTCATTGAGCATTCCTGGGTTAAAAAAATGCATATTTGTTTGTGTGTTTAATTGTATTTATTGCATTTAATTTTAAATGCAATACATTTTAATTAAAAAAATAAAGCTATTTAAATAAGACTACAGCAGTAGTAACATTTCACAGCTGCAAAATGTCTCCTTATTCCCCCTCTTTTTCTCTGTCTCCCCTTCATACACATTGCATTGTTTCTCTTAATAGTTTCTCTAGTATTCTAAAATTATGTGGCATAAGGTCTGTCTCTTTTAATGATGAATATAAACCTTGGACATTTCAGTGTAGTAACTTTGACTTCAGGCCTTTTATTCCCACTTCAAATATAATTTTGGTTCACTTCCATTCAGTGGTATACACTGTTCCACGATTAACTTTGTTCTGTGCTGAACTCTGGTACTAAATGTTATGTTCAAATCTGGGCTTCAAAGCTTTCAAAGCAACATGATAGATCCATATTACATGTCCTCATGATTGCAGATCTCGGCATGGTCAAGTGTTCCTGGAGAAAGAAGCTGACCTCTTGGCAACAACAACTCTTGGGTAAAATTATAAACTAATTTTGGACAAGAAAAAAAACAAGAGCATCAATTGCTACCATTTGGTATGAGTTAGACAATGATAAAATATTTGTTTTTGTGAAATGATAATAGAAGTGACATTCTAGATTTTAAAAAATTGGCCAGCTATCATATTTGCCTGAAAAAATTAAAATATTGAATGAAATATCTCTTCTCTCATAATTCAGCTTGACTAAAATTTTCTCCTAAGCCATATTAATTTATAACAAATGAAGCTAGTTTTAGTGACGCTGAGTAGCTTATAATAATAACAATAATTAAATTTTGTTAGTTGACATAAAACGTATTAGAGCAAATAGGACTGTGAAATGCAGCTTTTGAGGAACACTTTAATCTGATTCATATTTATCACTATGAAAAAACATGAAATTTCAAGGAATGATCTCTTGAAAGGAAATGAACATTTTCAATTCTAATGTTATCATAAATGTATATTAAGAATTTTTAATTTCTCAAGAAAAATACTCAGGAAGCCCTTATGAAAAATTTATCTAATTCTGTTAGGTGTTTACCATACGCGTCTCTTTTTAGAAATACTTATTATTATAGCCTATAATGGAATATCAGAATAAATCATCTGCTTTACTGATATGTAGTAGCTTGGACTCTGCTGCTGTTTGGTGTGTGTTATGGACTGAACTGTGTTCCCCCAAATTCACAGGTTTAAGCCCTGACCCCCAGTGTGATTGTCTTTGGAGATAGGACCTTTAGGGAAGTAATAAAGGTTAAATGAGGTCATAAGGATGGACTCCTTATCTAATAGGATTGGTGTCCTTATAAGTAGAGGAAAAGACACCAGATACCTCTCTTTTTCTCTTTCTCCACCCTACTCCCTCTCTTCCTCCCCACCAGAGATGGAAGGTCATTTGAGGACAAAGTGAGAAAATGGCTGTCTGCAAGCCAGGAAGAGAGGCCTCACCAAATACCAATCCTGACAGCAACTTGAGCTTGGACTTCTAGCCTCCAGAGCGGTGAGTAAATAAATTTCTGTTGTTCAAGCTACCTAGGCTCTGGTATTTTGTTATGGCAGCCTGGGCAGACTAATATAGTAGATAAAGGCACAGTACAGACATAAAAGGGCTGTACATTTTATAAAATTCTGAATCTGCAGATTGGCAAGGTCTGATGTGATGCACAGTGTGGAGATGGCAGCACCAGATTCACCCTGGAAAGCATCAAAATACCACTTTTGAACAGAGGCGATATTTCCAGTTAAAACATTACAACATAAGTAATTTGATGGTGGTGATGCATCGACTTCATTCAGCTGGTCACTAAATTACAGATGCTAACAGTATTTCAAGAACTGCAGAAGAGACTGGGGACGTGCAATTTCTATTATTGTTGATATTTCGATTATTGTAGAAATTCTATTATTTTCTTTCAAAGCACTTTGGATGCCTGGACTTTTGCAAATGGAGAGATGCAAGGCAAGGGCTTGATACTCTTATAATTAACATTTTTGAGTGCTTACATGATTATACATGCCAGGCCCTGTTCCAAGTGTTTACATAAACTGACTTTGTTTAATTCAGATAACAACCTACCTGTGAGATTGCTATATAGGGACCATTACTTCCATTTTACAAATGAGGAAATGTTTACGATGTATTACATTTAAAGATCAGAGGGACTTCCCTAGTGGTGCAGTGGTAAAGAAGCCGCCTGCCAATGCAGGGGACATGGGTTCGATCCCTGGTCCGGGAAGATCCCACATGCCACAGAGCAACTGTGTGCCTGTGTGCCACAACTACTGAAGCCCACATAATCTAGGGCCTGCGTGCCACAACTACTCAGCCTACATGCTGCAACTACTGAACCCCGCATGCCTAGAGCCTGTGCTCTGCAACAAGAGAAGCCACCACAATGAGAAGCCCACGCACTACAATGAAGAATAGCCCCCGCTCGCCACAACTAGGGAGAAAGCCTGCTCGCAGCAACGAAGACCCAACACAGCCAAAAATTTTTTAAAATAATAATAAATAAAAATCAGAAATAAGGAAAATGATATTTAAAAAGAAATTAAGAGAGCAAAAGGGAGAGTGGGGATGGGAGAAAACAATCAGAATCTAGGTTGTGCTAGGTCCTTTTTTCTCCCCACCCATGATCAACTAAATCACAGTGAAAAGCATGTCTTACTAGTAAATTGTGCTTTAAAAAAGAAAATATTTTATTGAAGCAGATAAGCAGCATGATTAAAGAATGGGATCCTAGGGGAGTATCTTTACCCTAGAATGGGTCTTACCCATAACTGAGTCTAATCTCCTCATTTTACAGGTGAGAACCTGAAGGACCCAAGGAGACACGGGTAAAGTGTCAAGGACCTGGATGAGATCCATCTCTTGTTGCTACATAAACAGAGGCTACACAATTCACAGGCATGTTTTTAAAATGCGAACTCGGGCTTCCCTGGTGGTGCAGTGGTTAAGAATCTGCCTGCCAATGCAGGGGACACGGGTTCGAGCCCTGGTCTGGGAAGATCCCACATGCTGCGGAGCAACTAGGCCCGTGAGCCACAACTACTAAGCCTGCGCATCTGGAGCCTGTGCTCCGCAACGAGAGAGGCCGCGACAGTGAGAGGCCTGCGCACCGCGATGAAGAGTGGGCCCCGCTCGCCGCAACTGGAGAAAGTCCTCGCACAGAAACGAAGACCCAACACAGCCAAAAAATAAATAAATTTAAAAATGCAAACTCAACTATAATGTTACCATAACCACTAATATTCAAATGGTCTCAGCTACTTCTTAAGCTAAGCTAGGAACTATCCCTAGAGTTGAGCAGAGTCCCCTGAAACCTTTTAACTTGGAAATCACCATGCTATGGGAGAAATATCTACAGCACTTGAAAAGGCTTTGAGGTTCTCGCAGGCACTTCTTTTTCAATAAGCCACTTTACTGAGGTATGAATGACATACAAAGAGCTATACATATTTCACGTATATGACTTGATGATTTTGGATCTAAGTATATACCAATGAGACCATCACCACAATCTATGCCATAAACATATCCGTCACCTTCAAAAGTTTCCTCCTGCCTTCTTTATTATTATTAATTTTTGTGATAATGACACTTAACATAAGATCTACTCTCTTAGCCAATTCTTAATATTGTCAACACAGGCACTATGCGTTCAATAGAAAAGGACTTTTTCATCTTGCATAACTGAAACTTTGTACCCTTTGACCACTTCTCTCCAGCCACTGAACCCTCTAGCTTTGCTCCCGTTTCAATTTAACCAAGTGCCAGAAACTTATTTTGTGTCATATTAACAAACGGTAAATATTTTAAATGTTATCCAGTAAAAAGACTTAACTTGGATTTTGGATCTTTTCTGGTCTGCTACAAGTTTCCACCAGTGTCTCCTCTTTCCTTATTTTGGTCTCACACTTTGTAGCAAAACAGAAGAGGAAGCACTTTATGTAGAAGACCTTTGGGAACGCTGTAATTGCATTTTTCCTCATCAGTTTTATTGGATATTTCCAGTTTGCTTCCTATTTCGTGTTCCATCATACCTCTAATTGTTAGATGTTTCCTAATTTTTAGACCACACATTTTAAACTTTACGTATGGCTCTTCGTTACCACATCTTTTATAAAACATCTTGAGTATTTTAAGCACCCTGTGACCATCCACGTAATCCATTCCTGCTAGTAACTTAAAATAAGTAACGCCAAAATAACTGAGAAGTTTGAGAGGTGAATCCTTAGTAGATACGCACATGGTGAAAGTGTACACATTGCTTAAGAGAGGAATCACTTGAAGGACCCTCAAGCACTGCATTGGGTCCAAGTTCTAAATGTTGTATCAAGAAGGGCAGGGGAGCCAAAAAAGTTCTCTCCATTTTCCCAAACCATAACCTTAGGAGAGAAATGTTCTCATCCAGCACAAGCCGGGCTGTGTCTTCACAGTGTTCCCCCTCAGGGAATCAGGCAGAGGAGAAGCCTTTCCTCTGAGAGAACCTCACTGTCCTCATTTCAGTAACGGTTATGTTCAGCAGAGCAGCTAATCTCATTGCCAAGAGGGAGGGAAGTCAAAGGGAGCCTCAAGTAACTTAGTACCAGGACATTCCAGGCTTTAAAATAGCTGCCTTTACCTCATGGGCCATTTGAAGAAATCTATATAGAATTTGAAAACAAGCTGTAATAGAACCTTACCCAACAGAAGCAAGGTCCTGCCAGACATTTTTGCTCATTTCCTTTGCTTTTATTTTCCAGAGTTTCTTCCTCACCTTAAATTTTTTCCTGCCTACTCACTCACTCCCTGGATGGTTTAATTCTCTTCTGGGTATAACCATTATGCACAGTAGATACAGGGACATGCACTTTCCTTAGCTCCCCCACTTTCCTTAGCGCCACTGCTAGTCTTTTGGATGGTGGCATCCACCTCCTCTAACACACATCCATCCACTGGCCCCTTACACTCCCATTGCCCCTATGTGGTTGAATGATTTTACCATCCACCTAGCCGTTCACACTAGAAAACTCAGTCATCCTGCCTCCTTTTCTCCATCACGTCCCCTTCCTCCAAACACATTCCATCAGACATCAGGTTTGGCCACTTCTGTCTGTGGAATGTTTCTGGATTCCAGGGACTTTGCAGGAAGCTTTTAGCTTGTCTCAGCTCAAAGTCTCTCTGTTTCCATTTATCTTCCACATTGTCATCAATTATTCTTCCAGAACAAAAATCTGGTTTTACTTTTCTCCTGCTTAATAACATCCGATAGTTATCCACTGTCTGGATAGAGTTTTATCTCTTTAACAATTTATACGCAATTCCTCTATGTCCCTTCCCCACCCCATCAAAATTCACCTTTCTCCCTACCTGTTCTCTTGGTTCACTGCTTTCTGCTAAATGACAGCCAGCTTTCCCAACACCTTAGCCCAGAAGTGGTTTCTATTTTTTTCTTTTTTAAATATTTATTTATTTGGCTGCATCGGATCTCAGTTGGAGCACATGGGATCTTCCTTGCGGCACGTGGGATCTTTTAGTTGCGGCATGTGGGATCTAGTTCCCTGACTAGGGATTGAACCTGGGTACCCTGCATTGGGAACATGGAGTCTTAACCACTGGACCACCAGGGAAATCCCCAGAAGTGGTTTCTTTTTTTTCTTTTTTTAAATAAATTTTATTTATTTATTTATTTATGGCTGCGTTGGGTCTTCATTGCTGCGCGTGGGCTTTCTCTAGTTGCGGCGAGCAGGGACTACTCTTCGTTGCGGTGCGAGGGCTTCTCATTGCGGTGGCTTCTCTTGTTGCGGAACACGGGCTCTAGGCGTGTGGGCTTCAGTAGTTGTGGCTCGCGGGCTCCACAGCATAGGCTCTGTAGTTGTAGCGCATGGGCTTAGCTGCTCCGCAGCATGTGGGATCTTCCCGGACCAGGGCCCGAACCTGTGTCCCCTGCACTGGCAGGCAGATTCTTAGCACTGTGCCACCAAGGAAGTCCCAGAAGTGGTTTCTTAATGTGCTATCTAGTTTTTCATTCCATTTCTTTTTCTGGGTTCTCAACATATTTTTGTCTTCTCATTTAGGTCATGCTTTGCAAGACTATGTTGAGGATTTTATTGTATTCTAATTAAAATAATATCAACCATATCCAAGTCTGTTGTCTTGCCAGAAAGGGTTCTGAATCTGAAGTCCAGAATAATATCCAGTCTAGTCTTGTACAATTTGGCTAGTATTTCAGCCATGGACAACGTTGCTTTCCCAAGGTAAAGGAAATATTTGATCTACTATCCCCACCAAAGCACTCATTTGTCATGAATTTGCTGTCCTTAAAGTTATGGAGTTGGGTGTCATGGCGGCTGGTTTCCCGAGCAGTGAGAGAAGAGGTATCTTTCTACTTTCAAAACCAGTTCTTTGATGAGAACTCTTTCTACCCACCTTCCCTCCAAAGCAAAGGTCAAAATTAACACCTTAATACTGAACTCTGGGTATTGTATTATTTTTTTCAGATATAGCACCTACTAAAGGAAGAGAAGTATTCTCCATTTTTTTAATGTTTCTGGTAAAAAGAATTACAGGCTCCTTAGTAGCAGCACATAGAGGTAGACAGTTGTATGAACATTATGGATATAAATGAAAGTGATAGTAAGAATTACTGAGTTGATCAGATTCAAGAAGGCCATATGTCCTACTCTATCAACTTCCAGAAGCCATTCTTCCTGCCTCTCAACTCCCAGAGGTAAAGGACTGAGAAGTCTGGGGAGAAGCATCACATTGATACACACAGTATCTGCAGGCAGTCGGCATAGTTGAGTGGTTAATTGCTACCATTACTCAATTAGCTTATTAGATTCAAGAATAATCAATCAACAAACATTTATTGACGAGGAAGGGCTGTATCACCACCGCACCATGTTAGGTGTTGGGGAATACAATGAGAAAGCAAAGGAGTTTAAAGACTGGAGGGGAAGATACATATTGAACAAATTATCACAATTTATTAAATAAATTAATTTAAGGATACAATAAGTAAGAAATATAGGCTGCCAACAATGGAAAACCAACACATACATGCATGCATGTGCATACACACAGAACAGAGCTTGAAATGAATCTATCTTTTCTCTACCTCAAGTGACAGCTTTATTAATTCATAACACGCAATATAAATAGCAGCTTCTATATAGAATTTATATGTACCCCTTTTCTGTTGTTGTTTATAGCTGCCTGATAAGAGCAAGCAAACATGGGTACTACTGGTGGCAACAGGCAGGGTTGCTGCAGTAAATTTATTCAAACTGAGTGATATTTATGGGTTCTCATGTAAATAGACAAGCTGTAGATGCATTTAAGAATTTGGATGTCTACTTACATAAACAATAGAGCATGGTGGCTGAAAGTAGCCCACTGGAGCCAGACTGGCCTCT